>NW_027248355.1:850000-950000 GCF_041260155.1 Ptychodera flava | reverse complement strand
TGACGCGATGGGCTATTTTAGTAGGAATGACGTCACTGGGAATTTGAACGTCATATGCATGTATAATTAATCAACCACACCCACTTGAGATATTTCGCCTCACGAACGTGCGAGGGCGCTTGTCAACACAGAATTCTCTCTTGAGCCTATTTATAGCCCAAGAATATTTGAAGGTACAAACTGCATCTTGTTAAAGCAAAATTGAGAAATATTTTCTCTGGTTTTCAATTTCCTGTTCTATGATATAGATATTGTATTCATAATACAATACAACTGTGGGTGTAATTTTGAACAAGGTATACAAACAATGTTTGATGCCATGATAAAACCTATTCTGCTATACTGTACAGAAGTATGGACTGCGGACATATGCACAAATGCAAAAAACCATACTCACAAACTTAACAAACACAATTGAAAAGTTGCACATTAAATTTTGCAAGCACATACTTAAAGTGAATAACAAAGCATCCAACATAGCATGTTTAATGGAACTGGGTAGACATCCTCTAATTGTTTCAAGCATAACACAAATGGTCAAATATTGGTTAAAAATAAGTAAGAAAGCAGATACAACACTGACTCGTGAGGCTTATGATCTGGGTTGTCAACTGGACAATGCACATACAGATAATTGGGTGTCAGGAATTAAACAATCGTTGCTGCTCGTAAATATTGGAGATGCCATGAATGTAAAGATAGAAAATGACAAACTAATTTCAATGTAAAAGTTAAACAGCTATTTGAAAAATGTGCATTTGAATTGATTCATGATGATACCAGACAAGGGCACCATAAAATAAACTTCGCACATACAGAGAGTTGAAAAAAGATTTCTCTCTCGAAAGCTACCTTCATATTATAAAAAACCAGATCACAGGTCAGCCCTGTGCAAGTTACGCATTAGTGCACACATACTACACATAGAAACAGGTAGATATAGAAACCTTGATGTCATAGACAGAGCATGCCCAATTTGCCAAAACAAACAAGTAGAAGATGAGATACATTTTCTATTTCATTGCAAAGGATACACAGACATTAGGCATGATTTTTTCAGTAAACTAAACATTTGTAAAAACGCATTCAGAGGCACACAAGACCTTGTAAGCATCTTTTCAAGGACAGATAAAGCATCACTATGTGAATTGGGAAAATACATACATACATGTTTTAAACTCAGACAAGACAAAATGAAAAAGACAAAGTAAACTATTTATGAACCTTTAATATGTTGACCTCATGTATAGATATTTATATTTATATATATATTATATATACTCTTTCATTGTTGTTTTTGCAAAACCTTTATTGTACTTTATGATCAAGATCCCAACTGGGATACGATTTCAATAAAGGCTTACTCTTACTTACTTACTTTACATTTAAATTATCCCATTCCACATCTCCTTTGACCCGTTCAAATTTCATTGTTGAAAACATAATGATCAGACCTAACTATGTCAGCAGAGGGGTTAAAATGTCTTCGACTACCACAAACAATGCTGCTAAATATGCCGTGCACACAGCTCATCGGAGCCTGAGTGTTCACAGTCTTCAATGCTGTCAGTGTCACAAACTATAGTGAAGAACATTGGGGACCCAGAAATCTGGTTGGTTTTTGTTGCTATTTGTATTTTTGTTTGTTTCTTGATCTTGTTTTGTTGTTATTGTTTTAAACGTACTGTAGAAGTCCTGAGAAACACTACAAGGACGCATTCATTATTTGACCCGATGCATCGCTCCGAACGTACACTCTCTGTGTATTAGCTAGAGAGTGTATGTATTATGAGTGTCCTTATATTGTTTCTTATTACATTACAACTTATTACATTACAAACAAAAATACAACCAACAACAAAAACAACCAGCTTTCTTGGTCCCCTGTGAGTGAAGTTGTCATACTGCATAAATCTGAGAGAAATTCTGTGTATACAATGGTAAGGCTTTCTCTGCTACATGTAATACACTTTTCATCATGGATATTCATTACTGCAATTTTATCATGACTTAATTTCCATTGCATCAATGAAGTTGTCTTTCTGAATAAGACATTCATTTCTGTCTCTGGAAAGATTTTCAGCGATATTCCGGTTAGCTGCAAATGTCGAGAAAAAGGCTGCTCCTCACTGTCCAATAATGCCACAGGGAACTCTAACCGAATAACAGTAAATAAGTAAATATAGAAAAATAAAAAAAGGGGGAAAAAAAGTCAAAAAAGAAGAAAAACGCAAAAAAAACCCAAAAACAAACGACTAACAAACAAACAAACAACTGACAGATCAATTGTGAGACTTCCATGAAACAGACTAGATTTACCTTTCTATGGCATGGTCCTCTGGATTCACCTTGCTATGAGAATAGTTCTCCATTCTATACTCTACTTGTTTTTGTTTATTTTTTTACTTTTTTCAATTTTTTTAAAATTATATTTTTTATGTACTTGTTTACTGTCATTCTGTCAAGAGTTCCCTGTGACAACACACACATACTGACTTGCATAGTTTGGTGGTGCACCCAGATGTTGACATCATCACTGTATTCAATAGAAACCCAAATGCCAATTTCAAGCTTTCACTAACATCATGATAAGTTTATATTTGGTTTACAAAATATCTAGGGATGCTGTCAAAAGACAGTGTTGGACAAAGTGAGTGCTCAGTAGGTGTATGTGAATGTGTGTGTGTGTTGGGGGGGGGGGGGGGGGAGTGGAGCTCACAATTTCTGTCAACAATTTTTCAGCTTTTCCAGGATAAATATTGAAGCATTAGTTTCAAGGATGAATGGAGTGTAAATTCTTTGTATTCCATTTGAAACTTGTCTCATTGTAACATGTTCAGTAGCACTTCAGCTTTTCTCAACCGGCATGATTCCATGTGCCCTGAATAGGGTCTATCCCTTGAAGCATGTAAGAGAATTGTACCAACCATCCAAGGAGTGGAATCTTTCAGTGCCATTAGGTAATGTTTCTAGGCAAAAACTTTCTCTCAGTGTGGATGGCACTCCCAGTGTGAATGCCACAATTATGGAATGTGACAATATCCTACAATTTTAGTTTGATAGGTGAAGATTCAATCTAACACGCAATTGTCACATCACATAGTACTATGTCAAAACATCATCACACGTTCAGAAACTGAACATCTACATGACTGTGGATGCCAGTTTACAATGGCAAGAGCGACTTAGCAGTGATGTAAATGGCACCCAATCACATTATAATAATATCATAGGCACAGGAACTCTTCACATATTCAGTTCGTCCCACTAATTGTTAAGAAATAATTTTTTTACTATAACCCGAACGGGATTCGAACCCCCACACACTCACGGCAACATCGCCTAGCTGCTAGGCCTCACACAAAACAGTCGGCTACCGTTTCCAACCCAAAAAGAGTAGGTCACAGTAACCGACTTAGATGTTACAATCCTGTGCGCGACCGAGCAACAGTGTGCATGGAGCAGACGACACACAGACACAGTACAAACACACATATAGTAATCGGAAAAGCACAAAGCTTTTTACTTTTGACTGTAGACTGATCACTCACACACACATTGCAAGAGGTAATTAGTGGATTGACATCTCACATTACTAACTGGTAACCTAAGGGGTCTTTAGAGTTTGGGTTAGCAAAGGAGTTGAATAGCTTGATGCACCCAAGGCAAACCCCTTTCAGTCTGAGTGATGCAGCAGTCAATGTAATCCCAGAGGAATCCCACGTCGGGCGCCGATACAGGACAAATGTGGGGGATTAGACTGTGTTTGCCGTGAAACTATGCCTGAGGAGTAATATTGATCCCCCTTGTCACTTTCATGGACACGTGCAGAGTTTATACCCATGGGGTGGGGGAAATTTGGGGATTTATTTGTTTCATGTGGAAATTTTCCAGATCGTCTTGTCCCTGGGGGTGGGGCATTTGAAAATTTTCATGACTAATTTCCAAATCCCCACTTTGCCCAGAGGGGGGTGGGGGTGGGAGTTGACATTGACTGCTGCACAACTCAAAACATCTATTAGTTTTCAAGCATGAGGAATAGCATGAACAGAAAAGACAAACACCAGATATTGTGGCCAAGGATCCAATACTTTTAATATCACATCTGAAATGCAGTGTCAAAATAAAACGGAACTGATAACATCTTATGAGATACTTCCAGCATTGCTTGCGATACGAGGCCAAAGGTCAGCACATTCCTTGGCAACAGGACCTGTGATAGCCGAACCTGAAAATAAAGGAAAAACGATCATTTTATGAATTTTACACTAAAGTCAGTGTTTTAATATTATTACGGAAGACAGGTAAATGGTTCTGGATTGGCATATATTACTGATGTTTCGAATATACTTGCACTGGTATACCATGAACACACCTTCGTGGCATGACTTAGCAACCCTGGTGAAATTTACCTGAGAACCACCACCCTTGACCAAGAAAATTGGAAGTCACAAAACTCAATTTTGAAGATGTTTAGTCCAGGGCAGACATATTGTCATTAGTTGAAAATCTTCTGTCTGGACGGGAAAGTTACAAAACATTTGCTATATAATGTTCAACAGAATACAATAATACATCTAATGTGAATCCTTGCTCTCAGTGAGTAAAACTGCCGGTCTGACTACCCTTGAGAACATTTTATTCACCGAGATCATTGAACAGTTCCTTTACTAGGTTGTGGCCCATCAGACAATGGTTTTAACTCCTCTGGCTTTTAACTCATCCACTCATACGCTATGGAAAACCATGTATCAGACTGACACGCAATCATGGTTCAGATTTTAGAAATATTCAATAATTTTGTTTTCAATTTTAATCATCGTTTCTTCTTCTATAACCCAGAGGACATTGAGATACCCAGTACTTAATCAGTTCAGCCTGTACATGTGTAAACTTCATTGTAGTTGTGGAAATTTGAATTCTGGTCCAGACTAGAATTCAAACGTAACAAAAACTGTGCATTTGAACATATAAGCGCAGTGTTGACAGGCTAAATGGTAGGTATATCAATATGCTTTTGGGAGTAGCATAATAAACTGTAGTTAAACATAAACACAAAAATAGTGAAAAAATAATCAAAAGTTACAGCTGCTGGCCCTTTCAACAACTCATGTCACTTATTTACCAAAAACTGTAGATGTGCTTCGTCTCAAATGACTACTTTACAAGTCAAGTGAGATAGCGTGCGACATCAGTTATTTTTTGCAGTAGGGAACGCCAGAGATATTATTGAGAAAACAGCTCCGGAGCAAAAACTGCACACACCAAAGTCATAGCTAACTTCACTTTTACCCTTTTTAGTCCTCAACCACTACAGTGGTAATATAGGTATGTTCAGAAAATCTCTAACAACAAACACCAATACCACCAAGATACCGTTTTCCTGGCTGCTAAAAACAGTTGTACACCTTCAGGAGACAGACAAATGGGCTTCACACCATGGAAGCCATCAAGAATGTACTACAAGTTACAAATCTTTTGTAGAGACCATTCCCAGATAAATTTAACCCAAACCCTGCAAGGCCTATTGCTTCCTTGATGTGCAGAGTCAGTAAAAAGTGGTATTGAGCCAAAACCATATGTATTTTCATCTATCAGGTACGGTATGCTTTTGCAGCTTTGGTCAGTAAAATAAATCATGCTAGTTTTATGCCTGTGACTGGTCTCAACCAACTTGACCTGATGGTGTCATATAATCTTGACAGGACAAAGGTTCAACAGGTTTCTAAAGTCATTCACTACAAATGGTTACAACAGTGGGCAGCCTTACCTTTCATTTCTCCTTTTTATTGACTATGACCCCCGCATTAGTCCTCAAAATATAACACCACCTCCGTCCTTCCGCCGATACGGTTTCCGCTGCCGTATTATCACTGCTGGCATCACTGTGAAACAAGAAATTAAAAAAGATATTAGATAGGAAACTTCACAAATGTTTACCCTTGTGAAGATCTCAACTTTGTTTGTTGTAAAAATGCCAAGGTATGTATATTACATACACATCTGGACTCTGACATTCTCAATCACTGACAAATATAATGTTCAAAGCGCGATAGCTGTGCATCAATGAGATGTTTTCTGCCATTGTTGAAATTACATTCACTTGTTCAGCTGCATCAGTGGAGTTGTGAACTCTCCAGAATCAAGAAATTCACAATTTTGTTTTCAATTTTTACTATAGTTTCTTCTTCAACTACCAAGAGTATTGTTAAGATACGCAGTAATCAATTCAGCCTCTACATGTGTAACCTCATTATTATTGTGGAAATTTTGAGTTCTGGTCAAGACAAGAATTCAAATGTGACAAAAACGCTTCATTTTGAACATTACACAGTATTAACAGGCTAAATGGAATGTATGTCAACATACTTTACGCAGTAGGGACAAGAAACAGTAGTCAAACATTAAACACAAAAAAGTGAAAAATATACATATACTAAGTGTGAGCTAAAAATGATCAAAAGTTTCAGCTAATGGCCCTTTAACCCTTTCCCTGCCAGACAGTAATAACTGTATCACTTCCCTATCAGCAGAGTCAATAAAAAGCAATATTGAGCCAAAACATGACGTATTTTCACCCACTTGGCTTGGTATGTTATAGCATCTTTTGTCCAAAAAAAAAAATCAACTTTACAGTATTGTTTTCAACAGCCTTCAAATGTACAGTATTATGTTAAAATACATCATATGGAATACGTTGTGTTTCATTAATTTTAACCATCTTGACCTGGTGGTGAAATATGGACTTGGCCAGAAAGGGTGAAACAACTCATGTCACTTATTTTACCAAAAATTGTAGATGTGCTTCGTCTCAAATGACTACTTTACAAGTCAAGTGAGATAGCGTGCAACATCAGTTAGTTTTTGCAGTGGGAACGCCAGAGATATTATTGAGAAAACAGCTCCGGAACTTATACTGCACACAAGGTGGTCATATCTAACTTCACTTTCACTCTCTTTAGACCTCAACTTCTACAGTGGGTTTCATTTGGCCCCTGAAGCTACATTGTCTTTAGCAGCCAGGAAACTGTATTTTGGTTCGTATTAACAGAGGAAGAAACACTTCGGTTTTTGTTTGATGGAGACTTTCGGAACATACCTGAATTACACCGAGAAACCAAATTGATTTGTTTCAACTGATTTACAATTCACGGGAAATCAAAGGTTTGTTGGGTTTGAATGGACAGGACTAAATAAAATAAAATAAAACAACAGACGTACCATGTCACAAGATATATCTGTATGAACACCTCATTTTTTATTCTTTTTTGTTATATATTCCAATGGTACTGGATGTAAAGTTTCTCCCTTTAAATCTTGGCACAAACACTACTTCTCCGTAAGAGTTGGAAATTGCAGATTCCCAACCAACACTCACCCTTTTTCCGGAGTTCAGGTTTTCCTTTTTTCACCGTTGCCATGACCATGTCACCAGAACCAGCCGCTGGGAGTCTGTTTAATCTACCCTTGATGCCTTTCACTGAAATGATGTACAAGTTCTTGGCACCTGCCGAATACAAAAATTCACCACTTCTTCTGTTAAACGTTTTCATTTCACATAGTACAGTAATGACACTGGTCATTGATGTTCATGAATACAAACACCACATATTAAGTGCTGTGTATATTGGGAAATACCTTCTGAATTTCTAACATCTGAGCCTAAAAGGCCAGTAACTGTTGATTTGTTCATGTCTTTTTGTTGTTAATGCCACTAGTTTCTTGTTCCACTCCCCAAAGCATGTTGAGATACACAGTATTCAGCCTGTCAACTCAGCCTGTACATGTGCAAACTGCATTGTTATTGTTGAAATGTGAATTCTTGCACACACAAGTGCTGTAATTATTTTTTCAACATGCCTTAGTGACTAGAGTAAGAATTTGCAATTGATATGCCAAAACAAAAATAGTGAAAAAATCATCAGGTTACAGCTAGCTGTCGATGCATGCCAACGGTCCAGCTCTCCATTGTGTGATACTGACACACACACCTTACACCATCTTTGTACAAGAAGTCATCAATGTATTCACCCACTGAGGCTATTTTAACTCTTTTGCTAGCATGGTATAGCTCAAACCTGTTCTTATTAACAGTGTTTTTGCTAAGGGCAGTAAGCAGGTAAATGCTACCAGGGTTCCCCAGTCATTTTACCAGGTTTCCCCTTGGTATATCAATGCAATCAATAGAGGGACAGCAGCAATGTTACCGGGGTTCCCAAATCATTTACCAATATTCCCCAACCTTGGCAAAAACACTGTATTAATGGTTTGTGTGGGCCTGTTTACAGAGAATGGTGTTGAAGAGAGAATGAACACGGCGGGGTATGAAGTGTAACACTGGCACTTTTGCACAAACCTAACTGTACTTCTCCCCCTATCATGATGCATGACCTGATATAAAACTGCACTCCTCTTTAGCAGAAAATATAACTCCTCTGACGACATGACATGAAAACAATCCATGAACAACTGTAGATGTGCTTCGTCTCAAATGACTACTTTACAAATCACGTGAGATAGCGTGCACATCAGTTACTTTTTGCAGTTGGGAACGCCAGAGAAATTATTGAGAAAACAGCTCCGGAGCAAAAACTGCACAGAGTCATAAAAACAGGCTGTGAACTTTGCCATATTCAGTGTTCCTACCAATGACTTCAATTCACGCCATGTTTTTGAAGGCATGCAAATCATTCAATAAAATACATTACTTCAATATCAATGTGTTAGATCTTTGGAGGCGTCTTGCAGGATTGTAGAAAATCGCTGGCGGCCGGCAAACAACCGGCTGTCAGCTAAAATTTGCCAATGATGAAAATTTAGTTTAAATAAAAAATCAGAACACTTTTATAACCTTTGTGTGCATATACACTACTTGCAACCGCCTGTATTTTTATTTTTGCCACCTGTAAACAAAATTTCCCACATCCGTCTTTGATAGAAAGTATATCTTTAATAAGATGCAACATGGCTAAAAGAGGACGTTACATTCATATGCTTCAAAAAAACAATAAACTAACAAAAATAAAGTAACCAAAACATGGAGGTAGGCACACACAACTTTGACCATTACCTCAACTAGCAGAAATCAGTAATTGTACATTTTAATGAGTACAGTGTAAATATGCTGTTATAGTTCTATGTACATTTTAGGTTTATATCTCACCTGTGTTGTCTGCACAGTTGACAACTGCCCCTACCGGCAGAGCCAGAGAGATGCGAAACTTCGCACCGGACGAACCACCACGTCCTAGAAAGACCAAGTCAGCAAGTGTTAGTTATACAGGGTAGAAACTGTCGTTTAATTGCCATAAAGTGACAAGAATATAGGGCAAATCTCCGGACACAGTCCCAATATTTACGTTGCACAAGCAGATAAGTGGGTAAGATGAGTACTATAATTTGTATCGAGAAACATTGTGCACTCTCTTACTATCATTGGCCAACAGCAAAAAATATTCAGTAATTCTGTACCAGTGTCATGTTTTACGCTTAGCCATCGGAAGGAATGGTCATTAGACTACAAAACCGTGAACGTCCCATCTTTTGAATGCACGGACTACGTTCGCCATGTTTGTTTTCTGTGAGCAGAGGGGGAAAGAGTCATGACGGATACGCCGTAATTTTTGTGACGCTCCAAGAATATTTTGCAGTAATACCTGCATAACTAACATCAAGGATTATTGAAGATTCTTCTAGTCCATTATAGAATAAATTTGGAGGGTCTGTTTTGAAGATGTTGCTCGATGTTTTATGTGTAAGTATTTAGGTGTTTACCTCTCTTAGACATGTTGAACGAAAAGGACAGAAGCGCACTGCGCAGGTGCAAAACATCTCTTATCGCAATCGTATGGAGGCGCTGCACAGTTGCTGCTCAGTTATGAAGCTCGCTCCTGGGCTGGGAGTTTTACTAAGTTTTTGTAAAAACCGCACTGATTCAGTGGAAGGGATCGATTTTTTAAACAAGGTTTTACAGATCTTGGGAGTTGGGTTTGGAAACAGTAACACATCTAGAGAAAACTGGAAAACAGTGATGGAAAAATTTACGAATTGTCTTAAGATCTGGAATACTAGAAATTTGTCTCAATTGTACAGGCCTAGGTAAGAAATATTAGCAAAGCGTACGGTCCATATCGTCAGGATGGAATTCTACATAGCTAAGCTACGAAGTCCCACCCATGAGATGTAAAACACAGATAGTTGATGACAAAAGCTAGGTTGTCAAGACGCAATTTTGACGATTTTTCCCGTCATACATGGCGTTTCAACATGGCGGCCTAGGATAACGTCGATGCGAAGGCAGCAGTCGTGGTAAGTTTTTACCGTTATTTTTAGTTTTGAAGTGAGAAATCGTGAAAAAATGTATCGCCTTCCGGGTCAAATATCATGGAAAATGCCCTCGTGAAGTATTTTTGTCGAACGTTTGGTATTTTTAGAGAAGATAGATGTTAATTGCGGACTGCTGTGGGTCTGCTAAGCAGATCTGTGCGATATCCATAGAAAACCACGTGCGTATCAGTACAAGTATGGTACACGGTATGGTACAAGGCTTATACCAACACTCATCGCAGATGAGCAGAATTTGATGATCTAAGCAGATCTGTGCGATATCCATAGAAAACCACGTGCGTATCAGTACAAGTATGGTACACGGTATGGTACAAGGCTTTATACCAACTCATCGCACAGATCTGCTGGTAGACCCACAGCAGTCCGCAATTAACATCTATCTTCTCTAAAAATACCGAACGTTCGACAAAAATACTTCACGAGGGCATTTTCCATGATATTTGACCCGGAAGGCGATACATTTTTTCACGATTTCTCACTTCAAAACATAAAAATAACGGTAAAAACTTACGTCGCATCGACGTTATCCTAGGCCGCCATGTTGAAACGCCATGTATGACGGAAAAATCGTCAAAATTGCGTCTTGACAACCTAGCTTTTGTCATCAACTATCTGTGTTTTACATCTCATAGGTGGGACTTCGTAGCTTAGCTATGTAGAATTCCATCCTGACGATATGGACCGTACGCTTTGCTAATATTTCTTACCTAGCCTGTTTGTAGCTAATATGCTAGCTGCATCAAAATTATGGTACCTGGCATCATTTGATCACGTACCTAAGGAAATTATTAATGAAGCAAATAGTAAATTATGGAATTTTATTTGGAGAGGCAAACGAGAAGTTATAAAAAGGGGCATTTTCATTCAAAGATATGATGACTGTGGCAAAAAAGTTGTCGACATTGAAGAAAAAAATAATGCACTCCAATTAAAGTGGCTTATGAAATTATTTGAGAAAAATCCAGATAAAGGGACCCCTAAATGGGCCAGATTATCAAAATATTTCATAGCGAATTATGACAATAAACTTAATAGTGATTATCACTACCTCCATCTCAATTTCAAAGTCAACAACAAAGGAACCCCAATGGTGTATGGGGATATGTTAAATACCTGGAAATCACTTAGACTTACAAGAGTGAATCTACCAACATCAAAACAGAATCTTCTTAGAGAAGTTCTGTGGTATAATGACAATATTAAGAGTGAAGGAAGTGTCCTCTTTTATGAAAAGTGGTCAAAGAGTGGAATTTTAAGGCTTAAGGACATCTGGAATGATGACAGAAATGACTGGCTTCAACAATGGGAAATAATTGCAAAAATTAGAGGAGGTATAATTAGACATGTGCAAGAGGAAATCAAGACAGAGTATGAAACACTCCTCAATGCTATTCCAGATTCCTGGAAACAAATCATCTCTTCAAACATCCAAAATGAAGTATGATATTTTAGACTGAGAGAATTATGGTCTGACAAAAAGTGATGTCAAAACCAAGTCACTTTATTGGAAATTAGTTGATAAGAAATGGCATGCAGTCAAAGGTCAGATTGGTCAAAAATGGGCTGAGAATCTAAGCCTCACTGACAGTTACAAAGCTACTCTATTCAGCCGTCTTAATTCAACAGGAATTGTCAGAAATTCAGTAAATGATTTAAATTGGAAGATTTTCCATCGAGGCCTAGTCACAGGAAGCTTGGCCAAAACTTTCAATTTAAGTCGATGGGAATGTCATATTTGTGGCCAAGAAGAAACACTGGAACACATCTTATTTAAGTGTAAATATGTTAAAGAAATCTGGCAGAAATGTATTTGTTTCTTTGTCAGAAAACACAACTTTGATTATAATATCAATATCAAAAGATTAGCAATTGCAGGAATCGAAAATGATAATAATGCAACTTCTGACATTATTTACTGTATTATTTCCTTTGTAAAATATACAGTTTGGAATATTCGAAATTCGGTTACTCTAGATGGGATTAAAGTTTCCCTTCAATCCTATGTCATGCAATTGCAAATGTTATCTCTCCTCATGGATGAATACATTGTATTTCACGTATAAGATGATGAACAAAACTGAGGATTTTATCACAAAATTTTCAAGCGTTGTAAGACTTGAAGGAGAAGAATGCATCCTGAATGCATTCATATGATGATCTTTGTAATTAAACAGCTAATTATTTGGTTTTTTTTTGTCTTCAGACAAGACGCATTGTAATTTTAATGCATTCACAGTTATGTAGATTTGTTTTATTTGTGACTATGTGGAAATAAATTTATCTTTTTCAAAAAAAAAGAAAAAAAAAGAAGCTCGCTCCTCTTCGTGAGAGTTGGATGACAGTGGACGGTTGAGTTTCAACAGATTATTAAGTTCAAAAACAAATTCACATACGTAACAGATAAGACATGCCCTGCAAATTTGTGTAATTAGCCTGGGAGTAAAGACTGGAGATAAAATCATGATGCAACTGAGTTTTCGGGTCTGGTGTGACTTCCTGTCCCTTGAACTCATTTATTCAAAATATTCTTTGTATTTTTCTCGTTTGCTTTGCTTGTTTACAATTATGTAGACATTACGCTTCATTTTGACGGTAGACATATCTACTATCAAAGTCACTGTTTGTGAATAAATGTTTACATTCCTTTTCAAAAAGAGAACTTCTCATGGCACGTCGTGCTGATATGTACGTTTTTCGTTTGCTTTACTTATTCACAATTATGTAGACATGCACTTAATGTTGGTGGTAGACACATGGATTTTAATTACCTTTAAAAAAAAAGAAAAAAGAAAATAAGCAGAAACGCCGAGGTAGCCCAGAAAACGACTCGGAAGCCCCTTCATCACGTTGACATCCCACAGATCCTATTGGTCAATTTTCCTGTAAAATTATGTATTTTGAAAGTTACCAAGACCTGTAATGGAAAATATTCTTGACAAATAAAATCGTAGTGTCACACATGATGGTTTATTGGGTACCGTGAATATTTTTGTTCCGAGTCTATTATGAAATACACCTGTCACATGTTCGACATCAACATGTGGAGGCATCATGGGCCAGTGGCTAGAGCAGTGGACTCACGATCAAAGGATGGTGAGTTCGAGCCCCGGCATGGCTGTGGTGTTGTGTCCTTGAGCAAGGCACTTTATTCCTCATTGCTTCTCCCCACCCAGGAGTGATGGGTACCTGGTAGGACAGAGATTGCTATGTGTGCGTTTAGCTCTGCTGCGCTTATTGGCTGCACATGTGAGCTGTTGTTTGCTCCCCAGGGAGTTGAGTGGTATCATATTAGGTCCAGTGACCAGGGGTAATAATAATTGTAAAGCGCCTTGATCACATCTACTTGTGGATATGTGCGCTATATAAGAACCAAATATTATTATTATTATTATTATCAATAGTGTGTATCTATAGGGTACGGGCCACGATCAGTAAAGTGCAGTAATCCATAGTTTTACGCCAATAGTGTGTTTAAAGGTTACGAGTTATGAACCTGCTGTGTAGTATTCCATAAAGACCGTCTAAAAGGCGCGTTCTACCTTGAATCATGGTCCATGAACCATGGTAATTGTAATAACACCAAGATGAAACTTTTCCGCTTTAAGGTGGATGTCGGACGTCAGGAAAATTTAAAATTCTTCGGCCGTACATTAATACAATTGAACCGTTGTTTTTTTCTGATTTAATATATATGATGTCATGTTCAACGGCATAGAAACCACAGGCGTAACTGAGCTTTTGCGAGCTTTTTTCACTGGATGGACTGAAGATATTGAGATCATCGGAATTCAAAAATGTAATTAATAATATTAATGCTAACTGAAGACTAATAAGGGTCAAATTGACATTAGACGGGTTTTAATGGATACAAAATATGTCTTGTAAGATTTTCAGGAATCGTTGTTAGAGTGCGCGGCGTTTTCTCACAAAGCGCGCCAACTAACAAAGTCATAGTCATATTACTTTGTTCATGTAGTCCAAGGTTTCAAAACTATGAACTCGTCTTCGAAAATTCGATTCTATAATGAGAACACTATGGAAGACCGGTCACGACATGCGACATGCGAGTTTTTAAAACTGCGATATGCGGTTAGGGTTAGGGTTAGGGGTTAGGGTTAGGGTTTGAGGTTAGGTTTTCTCTGGTAAAAAGCCTTACTTCGCTCTCAACCCTGGAGGTTAGGCCAAGGGAGGGAAAATCGTAACGGCATAACTTAGGGTTAGTTAGCGTTAGGGGTTCGGGTTACGGTTAGGGTTAGGTCGCAGACACAGGCGTGATGTTTACTGGGTAGTTTGTATAAGTGTAGTTTATGCTACGTTCCGACGTTCTCTTCCGTAGCCTAATCACCAAGGTTAGGCTACGGAAGAGAACGTCGGAACGTAGCATAAACTACACTTATACAAACTACCCAGTAAACATCACGCCTGTGGTCGCAGATCACAGTTAAAAGACGCAGGTCGTATGTCGCAGGTCGTGACTGGTCTTCCATACATGTCTGAGTCCTAACGTGGCGGCTATTTCTCCCACGGTGTATTCATTGTAGAAGTATGCAGAAATAAGCTCGTCTCTACCTCTGTAATCCATCGTTAGGAGGAGAACGAAATGACATGTATGCAAACGCCATATTAGTTTTGCAACTCGCATGTCGCAGTTTAAGAACTCGCATGTCGCAGTTTAAGAACTCGCAGGTCGCAGTTTAAAAAAACTCGCATGTCACATGTCGTAACCGGTCTTCCATAATGAGAAACCATTTATTAAACGAATATAGTTTACAGTCGTATGACGGATATTCCAGCCAACACCGTGCTGAAAAGCTTTTACACAGATCAGCCCAAGAGCTAACTATACTGGCCAGACATAAAAATTGATTGAATTTGATTTATTTTCAATCATGACGCGAGAAAACCACCTCAACCTAAAAGACGATATCCTATAATGCTATTATTACGTCACGTTGTTATTGTACGTGTACTTACAGGTATTGAGATATGTACCTGTTGGGTGTGAGCAGCAATTTACAGCTCCATTGAACATATGCTATACTTGGGGTGTGTCCTAGAAAATGTATGTTACATATGCTACACTTAAACATTTGAATATTATGTGCCTACCGGGTGAACTAACAACACAGACGCTGCGTGTATAGCGTAAAGACGCATGCAGATATTACGGCTTAAATGTGATTTTGGTGATGTGAATATTTCATGCAAATGTTATGAAAATAGCAGCTCATTGTTTCGTGACAGTTTATGTTTTCATACGAAATGCACTCAACAATAACTACATTAATTAGTCACTGTGTCCTCATTGATGTAAACGTTCCAAAATTAACGGTGTTATCCCTCGTCAGTAGCTTTCTATTCGGTATCTTTTGATGTACTTTCCCGTAGATTTGTTCTTTAAAAACAAACATCTAAGTCATGTCAAAATCCCACGTTGTATTCAATATCAATGTCAACAGAGTCTGTTTGTGTGCGTAATGCTAGTATCCAGGTTTTTTGTTCAGAACTACGGTTTTGTTCGAACTAGAAATCACTTACTTTGCAAGTGACGTTGCCAGTTGAACCCACGGGCGCTTTTAGTGTTCACTGTAGAGTGATATAAAAATACCGCATTGAACATTCCGTACGCCTGTGGTCAAACCCGATTCATTACGATAACGAAGTTAATCATGGGTAACTTCAACCGAGAAGATGAACAATTGGAATTGTTTTTCTAATTGTCTTTCTGGAACACATCGCATGAAAATACACATAGAGATACAGTCATCGCCCCTATAACAACCGTGGAGTGTTTTCCTCGGTGCCTTGCGTATTGTGTACCAGAGACCATATGGATTTTTGGGAAGATTCAAATGTTGTTGTTAGATGTTGAAGAAACGGGGTTAAATCATATTAATTATAAAAGCCAAGTGACGGATATAATCTGTTGCTTTTTCAGATTTCGATCCTCTATCTTACTATAATTAGTAAGATACAAACTTTCGGTTTCCGTTCCTGGAAGTCACTAAATTCACACTATTTTTGGGATTATAGATTTCCAGATATATTGCCTTCCCTTCTATGGTAGTTTGTCACTAGTTGTAGGTTTTCCATCCGGGAAATCGTGATACGTTCGGTGTAGGCCTACTGACCGATGAACGCAACTTATCTTCCCTTGTACAGCCTGAGACCACGCTAATGCATCCATTCAGCCGTCAATCAAATCATACCCTACCCTCAAGAAACGGGTCTGTGATCAAATGAACAGATATTGTTAACATATCACGATTCACGATCTGTCGGTTAGCACGTCATCGATTGACACAGGTGCCGTAAATATTGAGAGTGACTTAAACCTGCTTCATTGAATGGAATGCAACTTCCCACACAGTAGATCACCCCCATAAATAAGATCTAGCCTCTGGCGTGGCATGCTTGACATTGCTGATTCAATAGCAGCACGCAACAAATAAACCCGGCATTTTCGGTTGGAATTTGTCGTGTAGATCAAATGGAAAAGCAACGTCGATCATATCGGGTTCATATAATCTTTTCTCATTTGATGCTAAGGCCAAAGAAAAAAACCGATAATCCGACCTACCCTATTTTTTGCCTAAACGTAAACACGGAAGTAAAAAAAAGAAAGAAAAAACCGTAAAATCACGTGTTCATTACCTGGCATTTGATTTTTGCTTGAACGAGGACGTCTTTTATGTTTTTATTCCTTTTATATGTATGATACGTTTTTCTGGACATGTTGTGGCCAGTGTTTGATCGCCCTGAACCCCTGAAAAGTGCATATTTAAAAATAAAAATATTTTGGAAAAAAATCCCTGCCGACCTACCTCCCCTATTTTTGAAAACCATGTTATCGGAACATCAAGTTATTTACTCTGTCTCGTAGAAAATTGTTCATTTGGAAACTTTTAGACTACATTTCTTGGAGTAGGTACTTTACCATTAGGGTATTATTCTTGAAGACTAAACTGCTTTTCAAGAATATGAACTTTTCTGTCGGATCAATAGTAGGCCTACATGCGTATTCTATAATTAGGCTACTATGAACAATTTAATGATTTCTGGAGATACAAATAAAAGCCAAGAGGCTGATGGTGGAACACAGGCCCGCAGACACTTTTCCAAAGGCGTATTAAAAGGTAATGAAAAGATGCCTTCCAATGTAGTAGGGATTTCAAAATAGAGACGGTACTGCCTATGGTAGCCTATCTACGGTTTATCCGACGACACATCCGAGCTGAATGACAGCACTTAGCAATAACGACAGAATAGCTTACCTCGTTACGGCACACGTTTGAACCAATCAAATTACATGTAGCCCACACGTGACATCGTCACCCGTACGAGCTGACTTTCAAAGGGAAGGCGTAGATCTAAAGGCACTGCGAAATACCAGTAAATTCTGGCGTAATTTTGCACTTGCCTGTCGTGATCTTGGAGTAGGCGATTCTGCAGTAGCCAGGCTAGCGTTCTATCCCCATTGTTCGGAGAGTTTGGATATATCAAGCCGCAAAGATGAATCCGCCGTGCGGAAAATGCAGAAAGACCGTGTACCCTATGGAGAAACTGAACTGTTTAGACAAGGTGAACTCTCCAAACCTGCTTTGTGAACTTATGCCTCTCTTTCGAAAACTTTTGTCGCTGAAAGCTTGTCTTTATTCTTTCGTTTCTTGCAGTACTGGCACAAAGCCTGCTTCAAATGTGAAGTGTGCGCGATGACACTGAACATGAGAAACTACAAGGGGTACAACAAGATGCCTTACTGCCATGCGTGAGTATTAACACGTCACTTGGCTTGGTGACCTAACGAGTAACGTGTGTACCACTGCACTGACATTTGACCACCTATCCACCATCCGTAGTATCATTTTCACACTGCACACACGATTCCCCAGTAAAAAAAGGAAACGTAACGCCTTGCACACGCATTCGGTGGAAGATAAGAGCGAAACAAGGGTCGTTGCACGAATTCTGTTTTGCAAACTTGGAAATATTTTGGGAGGGTCACTCCCTTTTCACCCAATGGTCGGCATTGAAAAAAACTTTCCAGTGGATTGAAGGGTCGCAGGTCACTAACCGTGGTACGTAACTACGTCCAGTGTTAGCTGCAACTGACCCTCAGATATGCTATGAATTCAGTGCTTTTGTAATGTGATGTTCCATCTATATGTCAGTTGTGTAACGGTATATATATAATATAGTTAGTTTCAAGACCCAGTGTATCACATAGTAATACCTTGTGAAGGAGTGGTTACTGTAAATATCACACACACAAACACACATCCTGGCATAAAATGAGAAACAGTTCTGACATAACTTACTGAGTCAGCTCTGAATGTTATATAATTGGTTTATAATTTACAGTGCAGTGTTTCCACATTTCAAGCTACTATAATACCAGACCATGTTTGTTACCACAGCAGCAGTTGCCCAAGTCCAGATACTCTGTGGTATTTCCCAAATCCAAACAGCTCGGTTGGTCACCAGTGATTCAGGCATCACAATTTCTGTGTCCACTAATTTTGATGCTCACCCAGAAATGGGGACAAGGAAATTTAGGGACCAACTTTTAAACATTAATTTTTTAATGGCAGAGCCTATGCAGATGACAGATAACTGCTTATAATGTGTATGTTCAAGGTGATCAACAATATTAGTGTATATAATCTGTTGACAGTGTCGTTCCAATATATCGCGCTATCCTACCATGCCTACTGTATAGCAAACAAATGGTAGAGGCTGTGTGGATAGTTTGTCCAGTTTTATGTTTATCATAAAACACTGTATAAACACTACTGTTACTAGCTTGCCTGGTTTCTGCATACCATTTATGGTTTCTGCCAGTCTGGTGCGACTCTATTTATGTAAAGACATTGGAAGAGCAATTGTTTATAGAAATTGTTTCTTCACGACTGTGTTGGACTTATCTCTTGTACAAGTACATGGTGAAGTGACATTCTCCATTTCTGAATCTTGAAATGCCGGTCTTTGCTTTTCTTCATTCCATATTTCAAATAATTCAAGGATGCAGAAAATTCTCTTACCTTGTGGAAAGTGTTACAGACTGAAATCTGATTCTCTGCCTGGTGAATTTTTATTTCTGAAAACCTAAGCATTTATGTATTTGGTGGTTTTTCCCCTGCTCACAGCCAGAATTTTGCCATTTACAGGTAGTTACTTTTTCTACCTTCTGCCTATTTTCTACATCCCTGCCGTTAGTGTGATTCCTGTCTGAGCAGCTCTCCCTGTGTAAATCGTACTTTGAGCCGGATAAGGCTATCTGTAGAGTACAGTACATACTAGGGTTGTTTGAGGTGACAGGCACAGGAAAGACCATGTTTTTTTGTACACTCTGGGTTGTAAATCGAAACAGTTTTATTACCGGTCTAAATTAGGACTCAGGATTTTGAAGCCAGAAAACCTGACGATATCAGCCATGTTGTAATTTGACAGCAAACTGTATGATGCATCTCCATACACTGCCTTGTCTATTCAGTGTTTATCCATTCCATTTTGTATGACCTCAGTTTTTTGAAAAAAAACGGTATTGTGGTAGTTGCCGGACCAGCTTTTGGCGGGAAAGTGTAATTTCTTGTTATCTAATCGATGAGGTTACAGCAAGCTGTGGTAATAGATTAAACAATTGGTTGGTCATTAACTCGCCACTGTACTATGTAGGTGCACTATATTTATGGCAGAGATTTACCGGTTTATATAGTTATTGTAATTTGTAGGTCATTTGGCAGGGGTATGATAAGTGGAACGGTGTCACCCATGATTCAAGGGTTGGTTGTGTAGGTGAAATAGGGTGATGCTTTCAACATGTATTTCCACTGCATAAATATTTTTACCAATGAGAAGGTAGTTTTGTAGTGTGTATCCCAAATTACAGATAAAATTTGCCTATTTCATAGCCCCCCTGAAAATTCTAATTTTGTGATTTAGGTGTCATTTTGGTAGACTTCATTGAAATACAGTGTACAATTTATATTTGGAGTTATCACAGAAAAGTCTGTATGAAATTGGATCAATTTTGTCGTGCAGCAAACCAGACCAGGATTAAAATTAATAGCTGACATGTAAAATGAATAAGGTTCAATAATTGAGTGTAAATTGACCCTTTTTTAACCTGTTCACCCCCAGTTCTACATAAACAGGTCCATATTCACTATTGATAACAATGGATTTGGGCCAAACCATGGTGGCGAAAGGGTTAATCGGCGACCCTTTTACTTAGGGTTAGTTGTCCAGTACAGATGATGGATATTAAGTTTATTTTTCAATAGTAAGTAATCTTTGTTGTATTTCAGTCAGCGTGACTTCTTGAACTTACAGTATGTTGTAACACTGTGATAACCTGTGCCATTATCTGGGTGACCTTGACAGACGGAAATGCCGAGGCATGGAAATGAGATAACCAGAGCAAGGTGATTTGTGAATGATAAATGGACAATGCGTAGAACTCGCCCTATCTTTGTAAACAGAGAAGTGGTTGAGCCACAGGTACTGGAAGCGTTCTGTTTCACAAGCATTAGCAGAAGAAAATCTTCACAATTTCTTTAAACATTAATCAGTTCCATTGTTCGGAAGTTGAATTTTGTTGATATCGTTTTTTCCCCCCAATATTTCTGATTTACATGTATTACAAATCCAGTCAAACTAAATGATTACTATAGGTTTAAGTTTGATACATGTATTTCAAAAAATATATATTCCATGTTTATGCTGTTGATAGGCACTGAATTGATGGTATATCAAATCAAGATATCGGCCTAGATATTCCGCTTTGCAAGTCTATCACAAAGTTGACCAGTTACTGTACAAGCTAGGCATTGTCAATGAAATCACTTAACTTCAGACTGAGGATTTGCAGTTAGAAAAAAACGTCCTTGTGAGTATCATTGAAATTATTCATCTGCAAAGACCTGTAAAACTGAAGAGATCTTGCATGGTTTCTGCATCACTTTGATCCCATGGTCAAATGAAAAAAGAAGAAATGATACTAGGAAACTTTGAATTGGAGAAGTGACAAAGTGATAGAATATTCAAGTACATTAATCAGTGTATGAATGAATGAATGAATCGATAAAGTTTATGTAGTAACCATGAAGTTTAGATTTTAACAGTGACAGGGTTCTTTCAGTGTTTTGTGTTCAAAGGTTTTAATAGCATTGAGTCATTACCTTAGACTGTGAGGTGTGTCCTTGGTTGAAAGTTGTATGTACAATAGACACAACCTTGTATGGACTTACACCAGACAACATTGCCGTAAATATCAAGGAGATTACAGGACAAGGTTGGGTTCAAATTGCCATTTCCGTAGAATCAAGTTCGGAGTCCAGATTGCAGAAGTTAAGCGATACAGAGTGTTTTGTTTCTGAAACCTTCTCATATAATTTATTCATTTATAATTGGTGAATTTGTGAACTTTAACTAAAGGTAGAATGTGCCTCAGGGACTGATATTCAGACTCTCAAACTTTTTCAATTCTTTTCTGATCTACCACTTGTGGGGGTTCATTTTAAAGCTCTTGGTGTAAATCAACTTTTCACCAAGTCAGTTTTTCGAAATTCAAAATTTTTATTTTTCTCCATAGAATTAACACAGGGATGGCGGCCAAGACAAAAAATAAATAAAACTCAGTGCTGAACTTTGAATGGAATAGACTGACTGATAAAATGTTTATAGAGTTACAGAGATCATTGAGAATAAGTGGGACTGTAGCATTCCATAGTGGTACAGTTTTCAGTGTTGAAAAGACTAACGCTGGTTGGGTGCACAGAGTTCAAAATCATCAATCAAAATATTAATAGAGTAAATAACTCATATGACATCATGGCTCTCGTTGCAGCCTATTTATATTGTACAGAATAGAGTTTATTCAGAGACACAAAATTAATTGTGCAGATCACCAAAATTGATGTAATTTTCAGACACTGGTTGGACCTTGGTGTATACATCGCTAATGATGCAGTAATTGATATCAAATTTAATAGTTTCCACTGATAGAACGGATATCATTTATCATTAAAATTAAAATTATGATGTTAAGGAATTCTCCAGAGGTGCAGATCTACTCTTTGTTCTTAACTGTTGAAGTGTTAATCAGACATTTTGTAGGTTTGCCGTGGGAGTGGTGAGCAGTAGATCCTTGCGTTCCTCAAAACAGATTCCGTAATTGTTATGACTACTCTGTTAAGATTTATAAAGACCGTCTCTGTCTGTCTATGTAGCAGTTTTCAATAGGGATAAATCTGTTAGATGCAAGCATTATTTGAAATAAAACGTTGTACTTCAGTTCACAATATGGAAGATGGGACAATAGTTTTGTGTTCATCATGGGTACTCACTGTTACTTATTTTGATTCCGAGTGAAAATTTCCAAATCAAAATTATTTTACACTTGTAGATTTAATGGGAGAACATTTAATGTATCACAAAATTTATTCCTTAATTTGGACATACCGGAATATGTTGTTCAGTGTGTACGACACCGAGCACGTGACAAGCTGAGATCGCATTCTTTGAAAACAGCTGCTGTGTTTGGTATGTTGTGTTAGTATGATGTCAGACAATATTCCCATTGCAAGTGGTATACTGTAAGGTTCAGTGACTTCACAGCAAAACTGGCAAGGGAAAATATTCAGGACTCTGACAAGTATGCATATTGTATTTTGATTTACGGAGGCGTCTAAAATTAAATGTACTTTTCCGTAATCTTATGCAATGCAGCCATTGTCTCTCTGTGCAGTGACCGATACTGACAACTTTCATCCAATGACAGCCAGGAAAAATGCTGTATTCTTCACTAATTCTACCCATTCATTACCATGGTTTGGCCCTATTCCATTGTTTTTGGTGTTAAAACTGGACTTGTCAACAGGGAAAGGGGGTGTATGGGTCACAGCTTACATTTAGCTAAACCTACACCTACATACATGTAGTGTAGTATTGTTTCTACCACTAAAAGCATGCCATTGTGGTCGTACCGTCATTAACCGTGTAATACCAGCAATATTTTCAACAATACCGTGAGTGTTGTTCACTTTTGTGTCGTAGATACGCTGTAGGCCCAGGTGTGGGAGTGTTTACATAACTATTTGGTATTGATGTGATGGTTTCAGGCTACGATGCCGTGGGTCATACAATGGTCAGTGATTGAATACAACAGTACTGTATGCTGACCTATTCTCACCTGGCCATTTTAATCAAATGGTCAGCAACAATTGTGTGAACGCCAACTCTCATCCTTGTTTTGCTCTGTGTAACTCTTAAAAATAATACGGCAAAAGTTATGTTCTGCAAACTTAGCTAGTTACCCAGTATGTTGATCGTTTCTTAGTGGCCCTTTTACTAACAGGCCTTGTATTTATTAAACTGAACTCGTGTTCTTTTTTCTTGTTTAACCCGACCTTTTACTCCCCACTGTAAAAAATTCAGATCTGACTTTACGATTTAAAATAAATAGTTGTACCAGAATTATTTTTGATATTTTTAGGACAGGTTTATTTGTATTTGTTGGTTTATTTTGCCGTATGAACAACATCAGTGTTACTTTGTAGTTTTGTAATGTATGTAAATGAGCAGTGAAGTTCACAATCTTTCATTCTTCCTGTCACAGAGTTGAAGTGAATGCATTGATATGCCAAGGGCAATGTCATTAGAACGATTTGAAAAAACCCTTGGCAGAATCCCATGCTGGGGAAACACTTGAGAATTTTCATAGCTTTCAAAAAACCAAACAAAAACAAACAAACAAATAAACAAAAAACACAACATGTGTATAGTAACATCTTATGATTAAGGCAGTTGTATTTGATAACAACTATGCTACTTGAAGCCTTGCAGTATCAGACTTCCATCTTGTATACATTGGTGTGGTTGTAGTCTTTGTACAGTGTCAGTAGTTATGAAAGAGAAGCAATGAACTCAGGGGGGTTGGGGAGGGGAGGGGAAACAAAACCACTCTATCACATGTACACGTAGAACTGGCAAAATCAGGAGAAGGGGGAGGTGAATTCATTTGTCCTTACAAGACTCAAGTTCACGTGAATTATTTGAAGTTGCTACAGCTGAATCTGAAATACCAGGTATTCTACTCAGTGTTCACTGCACAGTCTCAGTTTGCCGTACGTCAATATCATCCAGATAAGTGTCTCATTTCACAGAGTCTGTCAGCAAAAGTTCTCAGTTCAAACATGTCAGTGAAAGAAAATATTTCGGCCGAATGGTTTTGACTGTGATGCCTTTGCTAGGTGACTGGGTCCTGAACATCGTGAGCTCGAATCCGATCGAAAATTCACTGAATTTGGTGTCACTTTCTGATGAGTGACGTGTCACAGTGGAGGTGCAAGTAGTCTGTGTGTGGCTGTAAGTGTCAGCGATACTGAGTTATGTTGCTTTGTTTATTCATGTCAAATGAAGTCAAAAGTTCCATTGCTGCTAGTTATGTACCATGAAATTGAGATCAAAAGAAAAGTGGCTCAGAACAACAAGATTTGCAACAACAATAGTTAATTGTCATCACGTACAAATGAATTCTTTGTTGATGGCTTTGTCATTGTTGACAGAGAGATTGTAAAACCAACTTATGAAATATATCTTTGGTAAGTACATTTTAGATATTGTCACACCAAGGCTACATGTATGTACAACTTAAGTGGGTTGGCAGTCCCTGTCACACCCATCTATAGAATAACCCTATTGTTTTCAGTGCACTGGCTTGACCCATTTACCGATAAAGGTGGTTCAAGGGTTACATATCTCTTTGGTGAAAACATTGTTTTGCTATGCCTGGGAAACCAGCGTGTAACTCAAAACCTCTGCCTGCATTTTGGAATTCCACAGAACAGAAAGTGGTATGTCTGTTGTGTATTGTCATCGGGGACACCATTGTCAGTCTTTGTTGGTCATAAGCTGTGCTATCTGTCCAACAGTACTCTGTCTGTGTTTGTTTGGTGTAATGGCTTTTTACTCTGCAGGATACTGTCTACGTAATATGGCAAACTTTCCAGGTCACGGATTGGAAAGTGCCATTTCAAGACCATTGGCTTACTGTTCTGAATAGAACAGCAGCTCATATTTGCTGGTGCACATATGCCTGCCAGTATTTCACTTTGGAAATAACACCTTTCGGACAAGGGCTTCCAGATTTCTCTGAAGGAAACAAGAAATTTATTGATACATAACGTAACACATGTAATAACCTAACAAGGCTTCATTGGGCTATTTTCCGTGTAAATAAATCAGATCCCGCATAGCATATTATAGAATTTAATCTTTTCATGGGAAATGATATTGTAAATGATATCATGATACGTTCTGCTGTCAAAAAATTGAAGATTAACCCTTTGAGCTCCAAAGTCTATTTTTGTCCCCTTTATAAAATAAACCCCAGTCAATTTTTCCTCAGATTTTTGCCAAAATTTTGAGAAAAAAGTGTAGCCAATGAAATGCGATGTCCATTTGTTCCAAAATTATGAAAAAAATACAGAAAAATTCATAAAAATTGGTAAAATTTTGCACTGAAATTTTGGCGGGAGAAAATTACAGCGCTCAAAAGGTTAATATTGTTTTCAACACCAGAATGTACTGGGAATGATGGCTGAGCTAAATGGTAACATTTTGTGTCAGAAATCACTGAATATGTACAGACATTGTGCAGTGATTTATACAGTATAGGAAATTCACTGAACATAACAAGCAGATGTCCGGATAGATATCTTCAAAACTTGCTTCCCTGAGCATAATTGCACCTGTCCTGGTAATTATCTCTCACATAGTGTACACATTATATCCATAAATACTTCACCTCTGATCTAAGCAAACAAAAAAAGAGAATATTTCCTCTCCCCAGCGGCCAGGGAACTATTAACCCTTTTCCTGCCGAGCGCCCTTGTCCGTTATCCTGCCAAGTCAGTAGAAAAACGCCCCATAATATGTGCCTGCAAAAGATTGGCTCTCCTGCATGTTATCCTGCCAGGCATTTTGGCAGAAATCGCCCATTTTCAGGGTTGTTTTAGCCGTACTTATACGTGTTAGACTTTGATAATTTCTACATGCCCGTAGACAGGGGAAGGAGCTCAAGGGTTACTGCAGAAAAAAATTGAGGTCACCGGCTTTGTTTGCCCCTGGGAGTGCGTCATTTTATTGCCGTTTTGTGTTTATTTTTTCGGAAATAAACTCCTTCAGTATTACGCACGTCCGCTAGGCACAAACATCACCTCACTCGTCTGTTAGTCAGAGACCCTGAGGGTCGTGCTAGGGGTGCAGCAGCACCGGCAAACCTGTCCTGTTTCCCCAGGGTAGGGTCATTGATTGAATACGTACCTTCAACGACTTGGCAGTGTAGCACAAAAACTACGTTTTTGCCGTTGTATTAACGACATGGCTGAGCCATTGAAGCACAGCTCCACGTAGTTTAGCCAGCTCAGTTGGGAGTTGTTTACGAGTGTTACCGTTCATAACTGACTTAATCGAGTGGTCCTCAGTCAGGTACGGGTTTGTACCGACATGGCTTGGGCTGCAGCTAACCAGTGATAACCAGTCACTACACCCAAGTCTTCAGTTCACTTTTGCGATGCACGGGTGCAACGCAATATGCTTCCATTGTTCTAGCCATCGACGTGTCCACATGCCTGGCAGCCATATTGTACTGCTAGCTGGTTTGCATAACAAAAGCAGTCCCTGCTAAATGCAGGCGGTATCCCCGTAGCACTGACTACACATTGACCTTATGTCCCCTTTTGAATTCTCTGTACGCAAACAGCGTACGTAGTTACCAATGCGTCGGCAAGAGGATACGTTTGCCTGCAAACCAGAGCCAATACTTCGGACGATGGAATAAATAAAAAATCCAAAGCTACGTCCATTGAATGGCACGGCCAAGGCGGTGAAGGACGTTGCCTGGCTTGAACTTGCAGAGCTGAAGCCCAGCTTAGTACGTCGGACACCAGTTTGTAATGGTATTTCCGAGTCGTTCATATCCGTTCCATCGGAGGAACAAGTCGAGCCGTCCCGTCAAAAATACGTTCTCATTTTCAGTCACGCACAACTGAATAAGTGACTTTCGTCTCGCACCATCGGCATATCTGCCAAGTCGTTTGCAAGAGGTAGCCTTCTAGATTAGCATTGCCGAGTTGGTCAAGTTCGGCAGCAATCTCTATAGTGCCAGGCAGCCAAGTACGTCCAACTCCGCCAGAAAACGTCACCATATTATCCTGCCAAGTCCGCTAAAAAGCGGTAAAAAAAAACCAGCCCCCCTCGGGTGTGGGGGACTGGCGGACAGGTTTCTGCACCTTTCCCTGTCTATCGACTCCCTGCGAACCCATTTCGAGGGGAAAAGGCGTTCCTTGTCAGAAAACCTGTCCTCGGATGACCCCTAAACGCACAGGGGATAGCAAAACGTAGTGCCGTCGACTTGGCAGGAAAGGGGGTACCCAAAAAGGGTCCGATTTCCACCGGGTTTGGTAGAATAACGGTCACCACTACTTAGATTCTGGCTACACCGAATTTCAAGCGGATTTTCACCGACTTGGCAGGAAAAGGGTTAAATTCTAACCTGCCCGATCAAAAATGTTGCTGTCCCAAGCAGGTGGGCAGAAAGTTATTTGCAACGCTTTTTATGTAAGTTTCTAAAGTAATGATGATTAATGATAGAAATGATATCATATTGATGGCACAAATACACCGATCTGATTGGTCGAGACGTGAAAATATAAACCATGGTATATTGGCGATATAGCACAGGTAGCACATGTGCGTACTCTCAGCAAGAGCGAAAAATCCTTTTGGACGTTCCATGCCAGAATTTCAATATTATATACTGTTATGATATAATAGCAATAAATCACACCCAGTGACGGTATACCACTCGATTTTGACCAGTTCACGTCATATATGCACTCGCTATCACTCATGAATGCATATAAATGTCGTGAACTGGTCAAAATCTTGTGGTATACCGTCACTGGGTGTGCTGTATTACATCAGTATTATATATCTACC
This sequence comes from Ptychodera flava, assembly GCF_041260155.1. Classification (NCBI taxonomy): domain Eukaryota; kingdom Metazoa; phylum Hemichordata; class Enteropneusta; family Ptychoderidae; genus Ptychodera; species Ptychodera flava. The sequence continues at coordinate 921,650 of NW_027248355.1, read as the reverse complement.
TGTAGTGGAAGTTGATCAGAAAGTAGATACAAGATTTTCAAGGGGGGAAATTATAGCGTGTCACTTGAACTCAAATTGATATGAGAACTTTGTAAGGCACTTGAGGAATAAGTGTGTTTGTTCATGTCAGTATATGTTTGTATTTGGTATGTTTTGTGCCCAGTTTATTGTTCAACAAATGCAGCAATTGGGCTGGTGTTATCGTAGTTGAGTGTTATATCTGCAGGGCTCGAAATTAGCGGTAGTCCCGCGTCCACAGACTACCAACATTTCCCTGGGGCTACCAAAACGAATGAAATGGTAGCCCACACAGACTACCAAAGCCTTGGACATGAATTACTTAGTTGGCGACATGATGTTGATCGCTGTGAGATGACCAACGCTCATACAGTCAACCCAGCTGGACACAGAAAGGACATGTCGACTTTGTTGCGACAAACTTTCAATAAAATATTATGAACTGATGTACTTGGATAACAGGCTCGGGAAGTGATGGCCAATGAAAATTCCTTTTCATAGTTATTTAATCACAATTTATCAATCACAATTAAACACAAAATTATTCAAACTGCAAAGAAAAAACTGTCGGGCCATCCACAAATTTCGCTTTCCGAAGTGTACGAGATCATCCCACGATATGGTGGGGAAATATAGTCAAAATTGCCACGAAAGTATTAGCAACATGACTGTACCAAGTTGTCATCCTGAAATTCATAGCCAATCTATTTTAGCCATGTTTTGTTTACACATGCTGAGAAAAAAGTTATTGTCATTGCGAACATCAAAATTTGCATATAAGCTCTGCGCATGTGTGAATAGGTCGACGCGTCGTCAAACTTTGAGGCTGCACATGCTATACCGTTCTCCTAAGGCTATGATCTGCAGGTAATGATGTCAAATGACTAGAAAATTCACTTACTGGATAGGATCATGCAAAATAAAATCGTTCATTGTGTAGATATAAATAAAAAATATCCTTTACAAAAACAACCTTCTTCATTCATGCATGGGCTACCAGACCTTGTCGCACGGCTACCAACTTCAGAAAATGATAGCCCAATGGGACTACCAGGGAAAAAAGTTAATTTCGAGCCCTGTATCTGCAATATTGTTTACCAATGTTAGGTCAGAACAAGTTTAGGGACGGTGAAAATGAAGCTTGAGGAGTCTTTTCACTTGACTGGTAGTGTGATGAAATACTGTTTTCTGTATAAAACACAGATTTTTGTTGTACTCTTAAAGTCAAGGCCAATTGCATGGTGTTCAACTTTTCAACTCTAAGATGTACCAGGGCATGAGATTTGAGGCGAGCGATCGCTCCGCTCGCCTAGCGCTCGCGCAATCAAAATCCACGCGAACGATTTTCCGCTCGCGTGGCAACTTGGACAGGACTGCGACATGTTCACAGAATGAATGCACTGCAAAAAAACTGGCGTCTGAGCACGTGTTCATCATCGGAATGACAGGCTACAGCCTGCAGACGTTCAGCTTCTTTTTTGTAAAAATTAATTAAATTGTAGCGAACATATGAACAAGAGAAACAAAGGCCATGCGTACGTGTGCCAATACCGTGTCTTCTATTTCTAAGCTTTGCTATACACGGTCCCTACAGGGGATTAGCCGTGGCCGTGGCTAGTAAAACTCATCAAATTGTGTTGCTCTATATGCGAAGTCTGTACAGAGTACGCAACCAGGACTATATTGAACGTAAGCCTGGCATCTGTCCGGAGCGGGCGCTCCCATAGATCATTACAGGCAATTCATTCAACACGAATTTTGCGATCCTCCCTCATTTGTTCGTACTTATTTTCTTGAAAAGCGTTTAGCTGACTTCATAATTAGGAAGAACCGTATTCTCGATGAATTAGGAGCACAGAGATTTCGACAAGAATTGAATATGCAGTTTGGAGAAATATTTGAAGACGTTGATGACGATCGCCGCTCTCATGCGTACTATGAAAACCTCGGAAATACGGCGCGCAGTTTCTCCGCCGAAAACAGCCGATTTTGAATCCAAAACTTGCACTGATCTTCGTTTTCGAGCACACCCACCTCGCCTACATGTAGGTACACGATGTGCTCAGCCGCGCTTATAAACTTAGCCACCTAGTTTCTCTCTCTATGCGAGGGAAGCGTTCGTATCCGCGCGGCCATTGTTAATCTCATTCAACCCATGAGCACTCGGGCGAAAACCAACCTTGCAAACAAAAGAGCATCGCGATATCGAACTTCAAAAGTAGACGTTCTGAGAGGAGTGCAACAAGAGAAAATTGTGAAGTATGTAAAACTTCTGAAGCGATGAAAAGAAAAAATTATTTTGTCAACAGAAAATGATCATCGTAGATTTTAATTAACTAAGAGGTGGTTATAAATAATGTTAATTACAGAGTGCTATATCGATAGTGTTACCGGTATATCATAGCACAGCAAGTTGTCTGTATTTTGTGACTTGTCCAGTGATCAGGACTGTATTGCCGATACTGGTTCTTACTATAATAATACTTACATTAAGTTCCTATAACAAACAAATATAACAAAAACAAAAAATAAGAAAAAAAAGTAAAAATAGATATTCTCAATTAGAATGCACAAGACAATTAACGATTTCATAATTCTTTTTATTTGCTTCACTCTCCCTATGCATTTCAGGGGAGTAGTTTTATCACTCTCGTAACACTCCCGCAGATAATTTTAGGAGAGTGATTTTCAGCTCACCAGCACTTTTTAAATCTCATGCCCTGATGTACATGGCTTTAATCACCATTGTTATTGTTGACAAATGGATTTGAGTTCCTACTTTAATTCATGTCAAAAATGTCAACAGGTTTAAATTACAGTGTACATACTATAACAATGCTGTTATGATTAAAGGTATACTGTCACCTGTTCCAATTTTGCCACATAACCATGGAAAGAGAAAATCTAACCAATCATAGATTTTAAACGGGGGGCCGCTTTTTAAAATAGCGCCCTCACATGGGTACTTTCAATACCAGGAACGCCCCTTTGACCATATATGGGCATATTTACATAATTACAGGTGACTGTATTTAAGATAATAATCTTTGAGTGCCATAGTCAATTTTTATTTGTTTGTTTGTTTGTTTGTTTGCCTTTACAAACATATCTCAGTCAAATTTTATTGGATTTTTGCCAAAATTTTGATGAAAAATGTAGCTAATTAAATGCGACATCCATTTGCTCCAAAATTATCAAACCAATACAGAAAAATTTATTAAAAATTGGTAAAATGTTGCACTAAAATTTTGGTAGGAAAGATTGCAGCGCTCAAAGTGTTTACTAGTGCAAGTGAAGTCTAGTAATTTGACCTGTATCTAAGATTTATTCAGTGTCTACAACAATGTAGTAATAGAGAGAGTCCCTGACAGTGAGTGTATGCCAGACTGGCCTATTTGTGTATCAATGTCAGGAAGTCATTGCCTCTCCCGTGCAACAGTTTGATTGTTTTCAAAGGAAGTTTGTTTCATGAACTCTAAAATAAGAGAGTGACCCCCTAGGTCTTTGAAGTCCACACCCCGTGTTCGTTGAATGGACGCTGACATATTTGTCGCTATCAGAAGTCTACAGCACATCCTTTGCATACATACATGTACATGTATACATATCTTTGATTAGATCTCTGCGACTTGATTTATGAATGCCAAAAGTAGGTTTTGGAATCGGTGTAATTGTCTGGCTCGGCGTGTGTATAGAATTGTGTGTTGACATGAATATACACACGTATTCTCTCGTCCATATTGTACGCAGCAAAAATTGTAAACTTGAGTCTAAATTTATCATCTGTGTGTATGTAAACTGTGACTAGAATCTGATAATACACAAGAATATTTTGATCCTGTGTCAGTCAATTCATGTTATTTTGAAGACCAGTTTGATCAATGTGGAAAGAGTTCTTTAAATCCTATTAACCCTTTGAGTACCAAACTCCATTTTTGTTGCCTTCATAGAATGTAACTACAACAATTTTTTTTCAGATCTAGAAAAATTTTTGCAAGATTTTTCCCCAAATTTTGGTCAAAATTTGTAGCCAATGAAAAGTTCTGTCCATATGGTCCAAAACTATCGAAAAAATACAGAAAAATTTATAAGAATTTGTAAAATGTTATACTGAAATTTTGGTTAAAATGTTTTTGACAACCCAGTCGTGACGTTTAATTATATTTTCATGGTGCAAAGTATTATGGTGATGTTCCTGAGAAAACTTGACTTATATTATGCACTTATGTTTGAATAAACTGTAGACTGTTTATCGATATAGACAGGGTGAAAGGATTTGTGACATTTGTTTATGAAAGTTACAAACGATATTGTTGTCGTGACCTGTGAGTCAAATGGTCAATTACCGACAAGACGTGTCAAATTTCACAGTGTGATATGAACATTTGTAATTTTTCAGTTTCACACACAGCAAAGAAATGACATAATGTTGCACAGCCGTCTGTTTCCATAACTTTAACCGATAGCCCTACTTCTATGTATAATCATGTCAGGACATGTATGAGTTGGGAGGGTTGCTAATTCAGAAAAAAATTCTACTGTTTCACGGGCCAGTAGCAGTAACGTGATTTTTTTTCGTTTTTCCTTTTGTTGGTCAATCGTAACATCTTCAACTCCACAAAGCATGTTGACACGACCTTAGCTTGTCAACGTACCTTCTGTACATGTAAAATGCACTGTTTTTGTCCTATTTGGTCTAGCCTGCACCAGAATTCACTTGTCAACACTAACCTAAGGTACTTGCATACTAATTTTCAAAGCAATCAAACCAGCGGTTCTTGATTGATTTTTGACCATTTTCACTTTTTTTAAGCTCATTTGCATAATTTGGGCACTGCAAACTTCATTTGAACAAAATCCAATCTACAGCCCAGGATGCATCCACAGACCAAATACCGCGCTAAAAGAACAGTGGTTCGTTAGTTTTTGAAGTTGACGGACATACTGTACGCATGTACGTACATACATACATGATACATACATGATACATACACACACACATACATACACATAGATCCCTTGTACATTTTTTCCCCACTCTTCCAACCTTTTCTTTTTGTCAAGCCTTCTCTGGCTAATTTTTTTGTTGACATTGGCTTATGTATGTAGGATCTGCTTGCCCCATTGCTATAGAAGTTGATATGCATATTCCTAAAGATGACCTCCAGTACCTAAGTAAAGTTACAGACCTTGTTTGCTTTTGTCATTCTTGTTTTTCTAGTTAAATATTTCTTGAATGGACCAATTCAAACTGAATGTGAGCACACTGTCCTTGACGGTATTTTTTCAGATCGAGATAGTTTTTCAGACTTTTCCAAAATTTTGGTCAAATACTGTAGCCAATGGAAAGTTGTGGTCCAAAGTTATTAAAAAAATGACAGAAAAATTCATAAAAATTGGTAAGATGTTGCCCTGATATATATTGATGGGAAAAATTACAGTGCTCAAAGGGTTAACGAAATATTTGCATTGAGATAGGGACAATGTGATATTTGTTATTAGAGAAATTATTTATGAATGGATAACTTCAATGGAAGAATTCACTCTTTCCATATTCCGTAACATTTACCACACTACTTTTCCCAAACCACGGCGCCATGACCTTTGAACCTTTGTGACCTCTGAACCCTACGGAATGCCATTTCACATAGCAGGAATTTTCAACAGCAGTGAAGTGGCCAGTCTCGGCACGCAAATAGCCATGCAGTGACCTACATACAGTGATCCCTGTGGGACAAGGTAGACAGACTCCAAATGAAATACTTGTACGAACACTCTCTCCATATTCAGTAGCGTCAAGACAAAATATTTGGTCATGGAATTTTCACATTGACTGTTTTTAAAAGTTGTTTGGAAAAAACAAAATGGATATGCCGATATGTTTTGGAAATATCCTTTGTGTAAATTTACTGTAGTGTATATAAGGCACACTTGCAGGTTTTTAACAGCGTATACCTTGAAGCATGGGACTGTACATAGCGTACAATCTTTCATGATTGTATTTGACACGGTCCTAATTATTTCTATGTTTAACCTCATTAAATTAAGGTAATACGCACCTTGAAAGTGAAAGACTTAAACTTTTGCTCAAACTTTATATAGCAAGTAAACTTTCATCTCTGCTCTTTCAAAATAAAAAAATAAAAATTAAGGGTCACCGTGCATATTTTGGTACCAGAGAAACAAATTATGTTAAAGTTTCCATATTTGAAATCTCTGTGTTAACGCTACGAGAAAAATTAGAATTTTCAATTTTCTTAAAATAAGACCGTGCAAATTCTATGCATTGTAAGAACTTCATTGTGTCAAAATTGTACAATGTAAATTCAGTAGCGTTGTAAACCATTACATTTGCACAGATTACATGTTCTTGTCTCCCATCATGCCGTATGTTCGTGGCGGTACTGAGCGGTTTAGTCTGAGCTTTTCCTTGTGTGGGCAATGCTCTGCATCCTTTTAATAACTTCTCTTCAAAAAGAATTATATTTTTTGAGTAATAACAACGCTCCTCAGTACTAACCTTACACAGTGTTTCTTCTATACAGGGGGAGGGGGGATTCTCCCTCTGTTGACATGATAGCACCTAATAATTTTTCAAGGTGGGACTACCCCCACCCCCCTCCCCCATGAAATGGCGCCATTCACACCTTAGAGATACAAGTAGAACACATGAACTGGTGAAATCCCCCCTAAATTTTCTGGTAAAGGGGAAAATCCCCCCTCCCCCATAATAATTTATAAATTAGCAATTTAGATAAGCAAATTGAAATTTTATCATTTTATCAACTAGTGCAAAGACAGTATGGTAAGACATCACAAGTCTAACCATTTTTAGATTCAATAATTGATATGCCGTTTGGATATTTTCTGATATACTATGTAGCTATGCCTTGTCCAGACACAATGTTCATACCATTAATTTTAATTTTGAGAATTTTAATCATTAATTTAGAGCAAGTCAATATGGCTTAATACAAACATTAGTTTTGATAACTCCCTAATGCTCAGTGTTCTTTGATAATGATATGGTGTAGTTAGGAATAATTATAAAACCCTGCAGTACAATGGTCATGATATTGTAGATAACATTAGTTCTGTTTTTGTGTGGTGCATACAAGGTGTAAATATACATGTACGTAAGAAATTTGTGTCTCTGTACTAACCTTGCAGTACAAACATTGTTAGTTGAAATAATTGAATTTTTTCAGCATTACTTTGAAAATCGTCACAAATATGTCCCTAGTGTTATGGTTAGTCTCGCTGCAATGTTACGCGCTCGGGGCAGTTTCCTCAAATGCCCCAAGGTTGATTAGACTGGAGAATTTGAGAGTTCATCCGAGACATATTAGGACACCATCCCCAGTAATCGCACTCATGCCCTGAAGCTAAGCCAGCAAGCAGTACATACATGTCATGTGAGTGTTTCGTTTCATATCAGCCTCTTGGCCAGTGTTTGACATACCGGGGGTATTATAATCTCTCAATGTGAATTATGATCTTGAAAAACACAGTCAATGAAACATCATACTGCATCTTTCAAGGAGATACGATCTATTGACCTGCATAAATTATTGCAATCCCCCTAGGTCACTTTTGGCATCATTTGTACAATTATTACACTTCAGATGTTGGCTCATTACATTAATTGTCTTCATATCAAAAATTAACTTCAATATTTATCATGTCACGCCAGCCCAATGAAGCTGTACTGTTAAGTCCATAAATGGAAAATAACACTTTGGGATGCGGACGGACCTTAACTGGCCTGACAGTGCAGACTAAATATTGTGTAGACAAAGAAGACTGTTACACTCATATTTTATCAACTAATGTCAATACAGATTGTCCCTTGTGTGTATCCTGCAATATCAGTGGGGAGTTTCCTCAGAGGTCAGAGTTCACAGATCTTTGATGAGGTCAGAGTTCACATAACTTTGACTGGGTCAGAAGTCAGAGTTCACAGATCTTTGACCAGCTTACTATGGAAATAATAGTGCTGTACCTTTTCTGGTGATTTATTTGCATCTCTCCTTAAGGCCGTATAGTAAACGTGTTGGTATTTCCACAATTTAACGTTAGGTAACGTGGATTTGACGTTCACTTGCAAATATTTTCTCGGGTCAAGTCTAGGGTTTTGAATCTTGCTGTTGTTATGATGGATGGATGGGGTATTGCGTTATTAATCAAGGTCAGTGACACTTATCTATAATGATGATGTTAAAATGAATGGTAATGATAGAAAAAAAATTCATATAATCTTTCATATTCAGTATGAAGTATCAGATAGTTAACCCTTTGAGTGCTGTAAATTTTCCCGCCCAAAATTTTTGTGCACAATTTTACCAACTTTTTATGAATTTTGTGTAAATGTTTTAACAATTTTGGACCAAATTAACAGTACTTTTCATTGGCTACAGATTTTGATCAAAATTTGGGAAAAATTCTGAAAAAATACTGTGAGGGTTACATTTCATAAAGACAGCAAAATTGAATTTGCGCTCAAATGGTTAATTCAGTGAAAGGAACATGTCGTAAATGAACGGGCATTACATATTTTTATATATCACTCATAATCAGGTTATATGTTCCAAAACTATGATTGTTACTGCAAAGCCTTCTGTGAAACCTTTGAATGTCCATATGAGGATGACTGAATTGCTCATTTATTTCATTCAGGCTAGGGGGTAAAGCTAAGAGATACTGGTGTTGTCAATTTGTAGGTCAAAGGTCATCTAGGTTCTGTGCATCTACAAATGGCAGTTTACTTTGTAACTGAAGAAGATTGAAAGTACCCAAAAGCAAAAAATATATACATATTTATGTCATGGTACACTCAGTGTGACAGTTTTCGGACAGGGTAGTGAATTTCGCCCAAAGTCGTTTCGTAAATGACCAGCAATACGAAATCTTATTACCATACCTTTCGAAACTTTATTGTGGTTATCCTCAAACTCAGTTGACATGCCGGGAGTTGTATTGCGGGGTCAAAGTTGCCAAAGTTTTGACCCCATGTTGAACGCGTAATAATCGGACTGCAATCCCAGAAATCGGACGTCGTGTTTGGAATGTGATTAGGAGCTAAGTATTGATAATTTGAAACTTCAAACCACCGATTTTTAATTTCGATGTGTTTAGAAAACTGTATATAAGAATATTTCATGATAATTAGTTATGTTTAATCCATGGACGACTCAACTATATTTCGACGTGTATAGCGCTTAGATATCGGACACGGGCTGTTTCTCTGTGTGTTGCTTTCGGCACCTTGTATCGTACGGTGTGGCTAACTTCGCTAAGTTTGTTCAGTGAGTATTACTTATAATTGTTTCCGTTGCATATTTTGTTTGTATTAGAATCGCACAGGCATTATTTAATAAAAATAGCGAGTATATTTCATCGTATGGAATTATTTACCTGTCAAGTTTTTACGCGGTAAGTCACCGTTACTACGTTTACACATGCTAAATATTTTCTGTCCGAAAACTTGTACACTTCTTACGTTCATTAAATGTACTTTTTTTCTCGAAACAACTGTGCAGTTTTCGTTAAAACTACATGCAATCGTAGCGAACAATGGAAAGAATATTTTCAAAATCATTATTCTCCCCCACATTCAAAATTCAATGCTAAATCAGGACTTTAGTCAAAATTTCAGTTACTTTGACCTGACGGCAGTATGTTGAGAGTATCACTGACGCGGTATCAGACGACAATTTGTGACCGCCGCTCGTAGCGAACTCAATAGCTTCTACTAAAAAAAACTATCGAAAACGGGACAACAGTGTCTCCTGACTTAATATGAGGTCACATGACCTGTAAAACGCTATCGATACGGAGCGAAGTGAGTGTAACTAACAGCATATCACTAAATGTCCGAAAACTGAGGTCGTCCGAAAACTGTCACACTGAGTGTATTACATTAAAGTATTGGCAGATACATGTATACATAACATGTGATGTCCAGAGATGATCTTACCTACAGGAAATTTTCTCAAATCCTATTAGAAATCATATCAATGAAATTTGCATAAATCTGTGATTAATTAATCTGGATTTTTTGTCTATGATGACCTTTGAACTGTACCGTTCTGAGAATCCAATTCAAAAGAACCAATTGCTGGCTGGTAAGCAGTGATGGTAGTTACCAGTGTACTTGTCGTACACATAGATTTGCAAGTCACTGGCATCCGGTCATAGTACTATTCAGTACATGTGTTGTGTTAAAAAGCTGCCAAGCACTAAATTTGTTTTAAAATGTATTAATTGAAGCAGGTGACAAATGGGAATAGTAAACTTTCATAATCCCTGGGCCAAATTCCACGTGAACATATTATTCTTACATTCTACCAGAGTACATGTACTATTGTGGCCTGTGCAGTTAAAAAGCTGCTACTAGAAATTTCAAATTCTTTTGATCTTGCAAATTAAAAATTACCTACTTTAGCTCATGTTCTGTGTCCAAATCCATGCACGTGTGGTTAGTAATATTGGAGCATGGGTGCATTTCAGTTATGGCACGTGCTCATACAGTGTAGACATAGCTTTGTTGAGAATGTCACAAAACATGACCTCAATGGCATGTTAGAGTATCGATGGACACGGCTATGTCAAGTATTTTCATACAGACATGTTTTCCTCAGAAATTCACACAGACTATTTTATTTTGTAAAATGATTGCTGGACGGTACATCAGATCTGGTACAGTATACCCTATGGAGTGTGACAGAGCGGTCAACACATCTCATTGACGCTTGGTAGAACAGCTGGGCTAGCGGAGTGTAATGACTGCCAGGAATGTTGACGGACATACATCACATGTGTCTAATGGATTTTATTCAAAGCCTAAAATGGAATGGAATGATGAAACGTCAGCTGTACTCTCCGTCAGCCGTGCCCAATAAAAAGTATTAATTCTTTGATGTTTCAGCGTTGCAGGCCTGTGAGGGCCATGAACCAATAACGTTCTTTGATGTATACGTTCTGCACACACGTAGACTGTATCTAATGATTTCCTGAGTCTTGCTGAGGGAGTTCACAAACTCTCTGTGACATTCGGCCCATATTGACATACATATGGACTGGTTTATCATAACTTGTTTTGAAACACTTTGGGGATTCTCATGTGCCGTGTACGTCTCATATCCTCAGAGTTTCTGAGAAAAAATGAGTCACTCAGTCACTCACAGAATTTCGGTAATTACATTCCCTCTGTTATGAAACTCGTGCGGGAAACATGTATGTGGGATTGGGTCTGGAATAGGACAGTGCACAGCAGTGTGACAATAGAGTCAAACCTACGCGACGCTGACTGAAGTAATTTCTCTTTGGCTCAAGGAAATATGGCATAGTATTACATGCACTGGTATGGGGCTGACGCAAAGAAATTTCTAGATATTCCTATAATTGATTTGAGGAGTTTCTCAGATGGAGGGAAGATTTAATCCATATCCTGCCAAGTTCACCATCAAGGTTGTTAAGATCATAACAGGTCCCTTACATTGCTTTTTAACAAAATCTTCAATATACTTAACCCTTTCACCACCATGGTTTGTCCCAAATCCATTGTTTTCTATGGTAAAGTTGGACCTGTACACAGGGAACTGGGGGTGAAAGGGTTAAAAGGCCCCTGTAAGATACTGTACTGTAAATTTGATTTTTACCAACCAATACTGCTATAAAATACCGTGCCAAATACAGTAAAAAACTATATTTATTCAAAATCTATTTGCACCAATTTGCCATGTACAGCAGGAATGCAGTGTAGTACCGTAAAATTCCCAATTGAAGCCGCACCTCTAATTGAAGCCGCACCCTGACTTTGAAACATTGTCTTGGCTCATTGTTTGCCCATTTTGGGTTTTTGAATTGTACCATAATAGAAGCCGCACCCCTTCTCTGAGCCCATCATGAAACAATGCATGCTGAAATTCACACCAGCTGGCTTGCAACGCGTCATTGACTTGTGCAAATGATTGACAGGTGTCTTTCTTACAGAAAAAGTACACAATAAAAAGTTCCTTTTTAACACTTCTACCATTGTGCATTTTGTCATTGATAGTAACAAAAGTACAAACAATGCCCCATGTATCGGTACGTTTGTGTGTATGTTTGAACACGGCCGAAGTTTTTGTCAGTGTGGTAAACACCGCCAAAGTCAATACCTGATGCAACAATTTTGAAGCAACGGTGTTTGTGTACAAGTTAAAACAGTTGAGAGATTGAGATACCATGTTTCAAATACGTAGTTTTCCTTCAATACCCACGTACCCTTACCGATGCCTGACGTATAACAACACCACCTGCATCATATTGACATAATGAACTGCCTATACTGTACTGTGGCTGTTGAATGACCATGGTGGGTGCGTATAAGCTTGTACACGTTCCGTTTTGATCATGAGAAAATAAAATTTGACCGCAAAAGAGTTCACAAAATATGCCAGTAAAGTTACCAAAGGTCATTCACTTGCCTTTATTGCACTATCCGAGTATGAGCCACCGGTTCGGCAACACAAGACAGCTGTAAATCAACGGGACCCATCTGCAGTGGACGCTTAATTTATGCTAATTTTATGCACGATTTTTTTCAACACCAATTGATCTTCTATCGCTTTCAAAATCGACTTACATGTCCAAAGAAATTGATTGTACAATCTCTGAATACAGAAGTGACATTTTTGTGAAATTTCAGCGTCCAAAAACCCCTTGAAACCACTTGAAACAAAGACATCATGCATGCTGGTCAACATGGCCGACCTTAGTGAGACTATTCTATTTAGAGGACGGGGTGACCAGGGTCAGAGAATCAAGAAAGCACTGGAAAAACGTGTTATTTTCCTTACGATGCTGTCAAGGGAACTCCAGTTTCCCATTGTTTCAACATCTTTTAATAGTTTCCTTATTATCTAAAAGGAATTTTACCAAGTTTAACGACCAAATACACTCTCCTAACGTTTCTATATTGGAGTTACACTAGGGTAGGGACTTTTTATGCGGGTAATTTATTCACGCAGAATTCATTGGTACTAATTTGCATAACAATAGCGATTGCCCCTGCAATGCTTGGTGAGCATGGAGAAAAATATCGAAACACAGGAAATGTACGTAATTGAAGCCGCACCATGACTTTAGTGCGTGGTCCCAGGGGTCCCTCAAAAATGTTTCTAATACAAGCCGCGGCTTCAATTGGGAATTTTACGGTATGTGTTCAGTTTGGCAGTTACAGCCCCATAAAATCCACCTGAACATAGTATGTGTCAATAGACTTGGATGGTTACTACAGACATTACTGAGTTTCACTGACTTGGCCTGATTAGGGTTGTAACACCAGCCTGCACCAAAGACAGTGTGCATGTACATAGACTGGTTCTGCCTGTAATAATCATTATTTCATGTATTTAATCCACATCAACAGATCTATCAGTACATGTGACATTCATGCAGTGTTGTATACTTGGTGTTTACTGTAAACAAGATATGCTGTCAGTGTAAACAAGCAGCCGTACCAAATCCACTGTGAAATTCTTGTCTGTGACTGATCTGTACATACTCGGAATAACTCTTGAACTCTTATTGAAACAATGTCCATTATATAAGGAAGTGAATAATACATTCCAAAGATAAGATATTTTATTATGTCAGGTGTATTACAAATTATGATGTCATACATAACTTTATTCCCACACAAAGTCATGCAATGTGGTTAGTAAATACTTGTATGTAAAATCGATAAAGGGTCATGGTTTATTATATATAATTTATAAATTATTGAAACGCACTCCTGATCAACACATTGTGTTAACCCTTTGAGCGCCAAAGTCTATTTTTATCCCTTACATAAATAAATAAACCCCTGTCAATTTTTCTCAGATTTTTGCCAAAATTTTGAGAAAAAACTGTAGCCAATGAAATGTGATGTCCATTTGGTCCAAAATTATCAAAAAATCACAGAAACATTCATAAAAATTGGTAAAATTTTGCACTAAATTTTTGGCGGGAGAAAATTACAGCGCTCAAAGGGTTATGGTTGTTTGTGCCTGGAAAGTGAAAGACTTACACCCATATTCAAACTTTTTCAACCATTCTCGTACCAAATCAATAATAAAAATCAGGGGTCACTGAACAAAGTTGATACTTGGGGGAACAATGACCTAACACTTACCAAATTTTAAATTCAAAATGGCCACAATCCCTGTAATAACTCTGGGGTGGGGGGTGGGGGGACTAAAATTTATGAATTTTGAAAAACTAGGAGGGTGAAAATTATTCTAACTGCGAGAGCTTTAAAATGAGCCCCCACAAGCGGTAGATTTGAAAAGAATTGAAAAGTCTGAAGAGTCTGAATGTCTGCCCTGAGGCGTGTTCTACCTGAAGGGAAGAGGAGTTTGGCAGACACTTACTAATTGATGTATCTAGTGCAAAATGGTGCTGTGTACAAGGTTGATGTCATGGAAACCATGTATGGGCTTGATAGCAACTCATCGATCAGACTTTGTTTTCAAATGTTGATGTTAACCCTTTGAGCGCTGTACTTTTCTCCCACCAAAATTTTAGTGCAAAATTTACCAATTTTTAGCTCCCATAGCCATATGTATATATGGCAATGGAAGCTATTCTTATAGGCTAGGAAAATGTCTGTATGTATGTATGTCTGTATGTCTGTATGTCTGTATGTCTGTCCGTCAACATCAAAAACTCCAAAACCGCTGCACATTTCATCTTGATATTTGGTGTGTACATGGATGATGGGCTGTAGATGAGATTTTGTTCAAATGAAGTTGTCATTGCCAAAAATATGCAAATTAGTGCCAAAAAAGGCGTTTTTGGTAAAAATCTCCTTCTTCATAACCGCTGGTCAGACAGCTTTGATATTTGGTATAGATTTGTTCAAATTGTGATGAAATATGCAAATCTGTATTTTTAAGAAATTTTTTCGTCATTTTTGGTCAAAATTTATTTCATCAAAACCGCTTGTCTGACAGCTTTGGTATTTGGTATACAGGTCCCTAGGGATAGCGCAACTTGGATTTGTTCAAATTGTGATGAAATAAGCAAATCTGTATTTTAAGGAATTTTTTTGTCATTTTTGGTCAAAAATTTATTTCATCAAAACCGCTTGTCTGACAGCTTTGATATTTGGTATACAGGTCCCTAGGCATAGCCCAACTTGGATTTGTTCAAATTGTAATGAAATAAGCCAATCTGTATTTTTAAGGAATTTTTTTGTCATTTTTGGTCAAAAATTTATTTCATCAAAACCGCTCGTCTGACAGCTTTGATATTTGGTATACAGGTCCCTAGGGATAGCCCAACTTGGATTTGTTCAAATTGTGATGAAATAAGCAAATCTGTATTTTTAAGGAATTTTTTTGTCATTTTTGGTCAAAAATTTATTTCATCAAAACCGCTCGTCTGACAGCTTTGATATTTGGTATACAGGTTCCTACAGATAAACTAAATATGATATACAGAATATATGATGAAATCTGCAATTTTGTATTTTGGGTGCAATTTTTGCCATTTTTGGTCAAAAAATGTGTTTCTCAAAAACTACTTGTCTGATGCCTTTGATATTTGGTATACAGGTTCCTGGGGGTTCTCTTAGTGTGATATAGTGAAATTTGATGAAATCTTCAATTTTTGTATTTTTGGGTCAGTTTTTGCCGTTTTTGGTCAAAATATTTGTTTCTCAAAGTTACTCATGTGATAGCTTTGATATTTGGTATACATTTTTATACATAATTATGATGAAATCATCAATTTTGTATTTTTGCAGCTAATTTTGCCATTTTAGGTCAGGCCATCCTGAAATGAGCTATCAAAGATCTCAACCTTCTTAATCAATACATATATCACAAAACGTTGCTCTCTTCATAACACAGCAGAGCTCTGTCGACCATTGGGTCGTTTGTTAGCTCCCATAGCCATATGTATATATGTTTACAAGTTTACATTTTATTGAAAATCTCAATAGCCACTGAGCAGATTAGATGAAAAATTAGCATGTAAGTACTTTGGGCTGACCTGAAATGATTGTGCACATCTTTGGTCAGTATCTTGGACTTGCTATTTTTCATGAATTTTTTGTAATTTTCTCCCATTTTTGGTCAAAAAATCTTCTCTGAAACCACAAGTCTGATTGATTTGAAACTTGGTATGGAAGTGCATAGGAGTGACCTTTCTCAAATCTGGGCAAACCGTGGTGAAATTTGCATATTTGCATTTTTTGGCTATTTTTTTCATTTTTGATCAAAAATTTTTTTTTAACTCTGAAACCACACGTCCGATTGAGTTGAAACTTAGTGTAGAGGTTTTTACGGGTGACGTCAGTAAGATTTGATCAAATTCTGGTGAAATTTGTATAATTTTATTTTATTGGGGGAATTGTTTCTATTTGTGATAAAAAAATCTTTTAGCTTGATTTTAGCTTGTTTTGATAACTATATGGGAGCGACCAGTGACATTGTCACTATTTTTATTATGAACTTTTCTTTAATCTTTTGATAATTTTGGACCAAATGGACATCACGTTTCATTGGCTAGAGTTTTTTCTCAAAATTTTGGCAAAAATCTGAGAAAAATTGACTGGGGTTTATTTTTTATAAAGGGGACAAAATAGACTTGGCCCTCAAAGGGTTAAACAACTGCTGAAACTTCCAACAACCTACTTTTAGCACCTTGCAATAAACTTGGATGTTCTCATCTCAATTTCATTGTCGGAATCTTTGAGACAACTGCACATTGGTCTTGGGCAGGAAATTAATTTATAATTTTCACGAAAGCATGAATAAGACAGCTGTGACTTTTGCCACACATGTCATCTAGGACCTGGACATTTGCTGTTTTTTATGGCTTCCTTGTTTCATAGTTGTGTGGTGAATTATTGATATTGTAGGCAGTATGTATGCCAAGATAACACAGGGGAAGTCCAGCATTCGTATTAGACGACGTATCATGTAGAACATCAAAAATAGGTCTGAAAATTTTAAGTGGGTGGCAAAGTATTTCAACCAGGTTCATCAGATGTGGTAAAATTATAGTAACATTGAGATTTTGAGTTAAAATTCAAATTTGAATTTTGACCCAAGAGCAGAATCATAATGCTAACTTGGGCATCAAAGTCATGTAGAAAATAATTTGAATTATTTGTGTATTGGTTGCCGAGTTTACAGACACCGTGTAACTCAAAGAAACAATCATTTTCTTCGGTGTGTCGTGACAAGTTACATGAGAATTTATGTTTTATAGCGTAAATCCTCGAGAAAAAAACATTTTTCTTGAGGGTCTATGTTTACAGGGAGCAAGATTCTGCATTCAGAAATTGCATTCCTTCAGAAATTTTGCAGTACTTTTGACAACCATAAGCTGCATTGTCTGTATCCATGGCAAATGTATTGTTTTGGATGATGACAAATAGATTGAGAAGACAAGATATAAAAGTTGCATTATGTTTAACAATGTCAAACATTTTGAATGATAGTCTATTGTTATTGTGAAAGATGTAATTTATGCAAAATAAGACTGTCTGTGGGACAGTGAGATAACAGATGTAGAGTTGATATCTACGTAATGCATGGATTCCCATATTTGATGACGATATGATCATTTTACCATAATGATATTTATCTGATCTTTTTCAATAATAAGTGCATGGGTGCCCTTGTACAGTGTTTGAATTCATGTTCCACTTAACATTTGATTAATGTGTATATGCCATTGTAAATACAGTATATGATAGTCAGAGGTAGGAAGTATGGCAGGGATTCAGTTCATGTTTTCAAGTCATGTTTGGTAGTTGGTAAACTTTGTCATGTCAGGTCAAGTTCCCATAATGCAACAGACTGCAGTGACTGCTGTCAGTCACACATGTTATGATACAATGCAAAATTGATTTGTTCCGGTGTTTAGTCAAAGAAACATTTTCTTCCTAACTTGTCAAGAAATTTCAGTCTTTTTACTTATTATTTAAAGGAAGTATAGAAGAAGATACAAATTTGAAATATGAGGTGAAGTTAAAATGTTCTTTGAAAGGATGTTGTTTGGTAGCATGTACTCGTGAAAGTATAGACTCTCTGAATTGCAGTCTTTTCCATTTCTTATTAAAGAAGCCATCTACAACTGTCAGTTGCAAATTATTTTCAACTCACACAACAAGGGTTAGACATGTGTGGTCAACAGGGTTGACATTGTTTGTAGAGTTGTTTGTTTACAAATACATCAAATTGTGACATCTTGGAGAGCTGTTGCTAGGCCCATCCTGTCATCGTCTGTTCACAGTGTCAAAGCTTGCTTTCAACAAACATTGGAACTGTTTTGCTGAGTCTTCTGGTCCCTTAAGATTGTTTATGTCTGTCTTGCTTTAAGTTGTGAACCGAATCAGTTCTTCTCAGATATGCGTATGTAATAGTTTCAACACAAGTGGTTTCCCTGAAATTTATTCCTTCATTAAAACATGAAAGACGTGAATACCAGCATGTTGACAGACAGACTAGGTCTGTTTCTCAGTAAATTCTCAGCTCTTTCAAGATTATTGTCTAAGAAGAACATTATTATTACATTTATTAGAATCATTATTAATTATCTTCAAATATTTCTTAGTATGGAATATTGCTAAAAAAATGTGTCCTTTCACAACACTGTTACATGTCTTTTCACTGTGTTGTAATAAATAAGTTGAAGGAAATATCGTAACAAAGTCACGTAACAAAACTCAGAAATGTTTTCCTGTTATGCCATACAGAGATCTAATCAAATCCTTTGAGAATACTTATGAGGTTGGATATATAATCATCCTGGATAAATACCTTTGCAGAATTTGACTAATAATAATTATTGAAGAAGGCTGGCTTACTGGAATATCTATCCTACAGCTGATGGGCACATGATATGTACTTTATGGACAGCTCATTATTTATTTGTGATTTCCCAAGATATTGTGAAATCATCCAAAATACAAGTTGTTAATACTGAATTATGCTAGTTTAGACATTGAACTTACAAGTTGAAATTTTGACTACCAATATGGACATCAGATAAATTACACAGAAACCAAATGTGGACATCTTGAGTGACATTTAGAACCATATAGTCATGGAAAATTTAAGTAGATTTCAATGAAATCATTACCAGCAAAATGTGAGTTGTAAATATAATACTATATAAATGTATCAAACAGTTTGAAAGTATTTTTAAGTCCAGCACTCAGTTGCTATATACTATACAACGTTTTGTTATGAGGGCGGTACCCAGGTAAAGTTTACAGTGTATCAGGGTCACCCAGCCATGTTAGTACCAGGGTTGCCCTCGTTACATGCAATCATATTAGAAATGGCTACAGATTTCTCACACCACTTAGTACATGTACGTTCCAAAACCTAACAAAACACTGCTATAGAATCTTGTATTTTCATTGGAATAGTTTGTTAGCTGCAAGGTTTCATACTGGTCTTGGCAATAAAATGTCACATTGTCATCGTCTTGATCTACCCTACATAAACCATTGAACATGCACTTTCAATGAAATTGTGTACCTATCATGTCATGTGAAATATCGTACAAAAGACAAGGCCAGAATACATACAGTTATTGTGTTGAGTCTTGGCATGGTGTTGGACATTAGGTCCTTGTGAGGTGTTTGTATGTGCAGTGTGATATGTGTGACCTAGGGGCCATAATAGCCTGGCTGGTGACCTGAGCTGAATGGTGTGTGCAGATTGGTTGACCCGTACTGTAATGCGTACCCTGTGTGTCCATCACTGCAAGGAGATATTGACATCATCAAATTAGGGATATTTCATAATTACAGCAGTCAATACTTTGATTTGTTCTGTTGACCTTTTTCCAGTGAATTAAAACGTGATCAAAGTATGTGATTAATGTTGTGAGGCGTTCAGATAACATGCCCCACTTTGTAAAATTTGCCGCAACGTTTTGTTGCTATGATAAAGTTCGGCCTCAAGAAATGGTAATAAGGGTAGAAGAGCTCAATCACAAGATATCTATCTGTCTATTTGTCAATGAGCCAGGTGTCGGTAACACAGATCTAAATACTGTTGAATACTTTATTTTCACTTGGAATTTATTTTCACTGTTTTCGCTGGACCTTTTTTCCACTAAAATCAAATAAAATCCAAGTGAAAATTTTAATTTTCTATACTTTGCATGTAGTCAGACTAGACAAGTGAAATAAGATAGCAATTGAAACATTGAAAATCTGTTTTCAGCTTTAATTAAAATGAATTGAGTGAAAATAAAATAGTCCTCAGTAACATTCATAGTATTTCACATCACATAGTGTATGACAAGATAGCTTAAACTTTATACTAACTTTACAGAAGTGTTCAGAATTTAGTATTACATAAAAAACATTCAGAGGAACACATCACTTAATTTAGCCATAGCTTCTGTGTAAATACTGCATTGTTGATAATGTTACTACTTGTAAACACTTTGCTATTTTAACCCTGTTAGTGCCAAAGTCAATTTTTGTTGCTTCAACAGAATATAACACCATCAATTTATTTCAGATCTAGCCAATTTTTTGCAGATTTTTCCCAAAATTTTGGTCAAAAACTGTAGACAAATAAAAGTTACGTCCATTTGGTCCAAAGAATTGAAATGATAGCGGAAAATTTATAAAAATGGGTAAAATATTGCACTGCAATTTGGTGGGAAATTACAGAACTGAAAGGGTTAACAGGTCAACAACTTCATCTATTTGTATATAAATCTGTCCTAAATACCCACACAGAGGGGTTGCTATTTGCCCATAAAAGATATAAATTTAAAGACACAAATTAATTTAATACATTGCCGTCTTTTATAACTTGAAGATTATAAAAGAACTTCTCTTTTCCACAAACTATTGCAGAAGTGCTTACGTTTGGTAGGTGCTGGTATTCTGGTGATTGGCAGGTACCTATGTAGAATAGTTATGCTGATAGTGGTACATGTGTGTTCCAGCTGACTGCATAGAGCTTGGTGACAAAGGGAAGTCATGGGCAATTGCATCTACTCTGTAAAAGCAAATAGCAAATATTACATACTGACCGGACAAACATAGATGATAAATTTCAGAGTTAATAGAACTGTTTGCTGTAAATCTTCACTCATAATGGAATATAGGTCAGCATTGCAAGCGTTGCTGAGTCACCTCATACCATACATGTACCTGCCAGGTTTTCATGGACTGCTGTGAAGTGATGTGGAATCGTGACAGAAAAGTGTTAAGGGATTCCTGTTTGATAATGCTACTTCAATGTCAATGAAAAAAAGCCACCAGTAAATCCTTTTGTGCGAGAAAAAACAAGCAAGAAATGGTATTGAATATTATAATTAACCCTTTAAATGCCAAAGTCAGTTTTTGTATCTTCTGTAAAATATTAATAACCAAACCAATTTTTTGTCAGATCCAGACAATTTTTTTCAGATTTTCCCAAAAATTTTGATTAATAACAGCACCCCATGGA
This sequence comes from Ptychodera flava, assembly GCF_041260155.1. Taxonomy (NCBI): domain Eukaryota; kingdom Metazoa; phylum Hemichordata; class Enteropneusta; family Ptychoderidae; genus Ptychodera; species Ptychodera flava. The sequence goes on along the minus strand of NW_027248355.1, from coordinate 900,165 downwards.
AAGTGATGCACATTTGGTCCAAAATTATCAAAATTATCAAAATTTTTATCGGTAAAATGTTGCAAATTTAGAGGGAAAAATTACAGTTCTGAAAGGGTTACAGGTAACTGATGCTACCTACATGTATGTGTATCTACTGGTATTCGAGATCAAAAGTTGAATTAGAACTTTGAAAAATGTTTTTTGATTTTTAGTAGGAAGTTTCATGTCATAAAAACTCTGTTATAAATGGCACGTAATTGCAAAATAATTGGGCAGTAACAGCAGCAGTGCATTATGAAAATTACCAAAACCACTTGAAAAGTTTGTTGACAAAATACCAGTGTTCCTCACGTATGATTGTGTCATATTCATTGAGGTAACTGTTGATGTACTGGTACTGTAACAGACATCAACAGAAATGTAGAAAATTATGTTTACAGGTGGCAATAAATAAAACGTATAGTAGGTGAAAAGTAGTGTGGGAGCACATTAAATTTGTGTAAAATGTCCTTGCTTTTGACTAAAATTAATAATTTTCACAGCGGGCAAATTTTAGCTAACAATTTTTGCCAGCAGCAGGCTATTTTCTACATCACCTTAACATGACTTATACACCACCTACATGTACGGCGTAGACAGCCCATCACTGCAATTATTACATCATATTACAAATGTACATTCTTCCTTCTGTTATCAAGAGGATTAAAAAGAATCAACACTGTAGTAATACAGTATGAGATATGGTCAACCCTTTGAGCGTCAAAGTCAATTTTGCTGCCTTTATACACGAGTCCAATATTTTTCAGATTTTTGCCAAAATTTTGATCAAAAAGTAGCCAACAAAATGTGATGTCTGTTTGGTCCAAAATTATCAAAATATTACAGAAAAATTAATAAAAATTGTAAAAATATTGCACTGCCTAAAATTATGGTGGGAAAAATTACAGCACTCATACTGGTAAACAGAATGAAGTATAGAACTTAGAATCTGTTATAGATCTGTACGAAATGCATGTATGATACAGTTTGTACATGTAGTTTGTCATGTTGGAAATTGTGCTGTAGAAAAATGATCACTACATGCCTCCGTCCAATCTTTCACTTAGTTTCCGTAAACCAACCTGAAATTGATCTGGGTGTCAGCAATTCTGTCGTGTCCTGTCTGTGTTTACAGACGTGTTCATCGTCACGTAGGCAAACAGATACAGGATAGCGTGCTTCAAATTCAAAGCCAGAAATACACACAAAATAATGTAATCTAAAAGTTGATGCAAAATTTTGAAAGGTCTTGCTTCCTCCAGTCTATTTCACCAGACATGAGAACCTTGTTTTATGTCCATGCATAGATCTGTAACAGCTTTTGTCAAATTTACAATTTCCATCACATCACAATAACAAAGGAATATTACATTAGGTTGATAAGTTGATGTGATAAGATGGCTACCAGCTAAGGTCAGGTATTGTACACAGGGACGTACAAAAGTTTGGTTACAGGTGGTAAAAATAAAAGTGTTTGAGCACATCAAGTTTTGTGCAAAATGTCCTGAGTTTTTACTAAAATAATAATTTTCACAACCAGCAAATCATAGCTGACAGCCATTTGTTTTTGCTCACTGCCAGATATTTTCTACATCCCTGTGTACATACGTTAATAATCATTGTGATATGCACAGATAACAGATAACAGGGCCATAAACTGTGTTATCATTAACCCATTCACCCCCAGTTCCCTGTATACAGGTCCAACTTTACCATAGAAAACAATGGATTTGGGACAAACCATGGTTGTGAAAGGGTTAAAGTCATCTGTCCAAAAGTTGAAATGTTGAAGTGTACCATTACGAGAGAGCAAAATAAAGTGAAGTGTGTTATGAGAATGAGTTTTCCATTCCCAAAAACTTGTGATATTAGTATTATATGTGTCTGTGATTTAATTCTGGTCCATCACTGCTCTAGTGTATTGCACTGAGGGTGTTTCATTAGTCCCCACGGACACCGTCCGGGGGGACTTATAGGTTTGGTCATGTCCGTGCGTGCGTCCGTGCGTGCGTGCGTGCGTGCGTGCGTGTGTGCGTGCGTGCGTCCGTCCGTTCACGCAGATATCTCAGAGATGCAAGAAGCGATTTCATTCAAACTTGGTACAAGGATTACTACATATGTCATACAGATGCACGTCTATTTGTTTTGTGATACGATCCAATATGGCCGCCAGGCGGCCATTTTATTACAATTTTTTCATGTACAGAGCCATAACTCAGACATGTTTCAACCGATTTTATTCAAAGTTGGTACAAGGACATTCACCAATGTCATAGATATGGACGTCAATTTGTTTTGTGATACGATCCAATATGGCCGCCAGGCAGCCATTTTATTACGATTTTTTCATGTATAGAGCCATAACTCAGACATGTTTCAACCGATTTTATTCAAAGTTGGTACAAGGACATTGACTAATGTCATAGATATGTACCTCAATTTGTTTTGTGATACGATCCAATATGGCTGCCAGGCGGCCATTTTATTACGATTTTTTCATGTATAGAGCCATATCTCAGACATGTTTCAACCGATTTTATTCAAAGTTGGTACAAGGACATTGACTAATGTCATAGATATGCACGTCAATTTGTTTTGTGATACGATCCAATATGGCTGCCAGGCGGCCATTTTATTACGATTTTTTCATGTACAGAGCCATAACTCAGACATGTTTCAACCGATTTTATTCAAACTTGGTACAAGGACATTGACCAATGTCATAGATATGCACGTCAATTTGTGTTGTGATACGATCAAATATGGCCGCCAGGCGGCCATTTTATTACGATTTTTTCATGTACAGAGCCATAACTCAGACATGTTTCAGCCGATTTTATTCAACATTGGTACAAGGACATTGACCAATGTCATAGATATGCACCTCAATTGTTATACATATATACGTCAATTTGTTACGTGATACGATCCAACATGGCCACTAGGCAGCCATTTTATTACGATGTTTTCATGTACAGAGCCATAACTCAGATATGTTTCGACCGATTTTATTCAAAGTTGGTACAAGGAGATTGACTAATGTCATACATATGCATGTCAATTTGCTATGTGATACGATCCAATATGGCTGCCTTGCGGCCATTTTGTTACGACTTTTTCATGTACAGAGCCATAATACTCTCAGGCATATCTCAACCGATTTTATTCAAAGTTGGTACAAGGTCATTAACCTATGTCATACATATGTATGTCAATTTGTTTCATGATATGATCCAATATGGCTGCATGGCAGCCATTTTGTTACAATTTTTTCGTGTCCTTAGCCAAAAGTTGGGCATGTCTCAACTTATTTTATTCACCAATTTTAATCATTGTACAAGGACAGTGACCTATGTCATACATATGCACATTGATTTGTTTTGTGGCCATTTTTTTCCGATTTTTTCATGTCTGGAACCATAACTCAGACATGTATCAAGCAAATTTATTCAAAGTTGGTACAAGGACATTGACTTATTTATGTATGTCGATTGGTTTCACGAGATGGTCCAATATGGCCACATGGTAGCAATTTTGTTATGGTTGTTTCATGTCGAGAGCCATAACTCTGGCAAGTCTCAACTGATCTTATTCAAAGTTGGTACATGTACATTGACTTACGTCATACATATACGTGTTGAGTTTTGAAACAGTAAGATCAAATATTGCTGCATGGCGGTGATTTTGTTACAATTTTCAAATGTACAGAGCCATAATCAGACATATTTCCACCAGTATCATTCAAAGTTGGTACAAGGACATTGACCTACGAGTAATTCATACATATGCTCGTCAATTTGTTTCACGTCATGTAGCAGTAACATGTCAATTATTGAAGTTTTGTAAGTAGGCTGATATGTCAAGAAATATGTACTGCATCAATTCAAGAAACTTTATACAGATGATAACTGATGTTAAGCTCACATTGCTTTAACATTGAAAAAGACATTTATCAGTGTCATTTTAATTAATTTGTAATTGCATAAGTAATGAACTTTCCTAATTAGGGTGATATAGCCATAAATTAATACAACGTCAAATGTGATGAAAATTGATACAGATGTTGATCTCATAGTGTTGTAAATACTGCATCAAACTTTATGAAATATGGTACCAGTGATAATCTGTCAAGTGTTAGAATTGTGTGCACAAATGTTTTGCACATCCTGTTGATTAATTCCTTGTTGACTCATTTTCTGAACTTTAGGATGGTGGCCTAGATTGGTTTTATGTTTTCATCACCATGGAACTCATTCTGGCCATTGAGCGTCATCTGTATCAAAGTATTTTTATCACAGACCTAATTAATGAAGAGGACTCTATCCTCTCCGAGGACATGTAATCAAAGCACCCATTAACAAGTGGGGACTGTGTCATCAACGATGACTTTTTTCATGTAAACCGTAGGATGTGTAAACTTCATCTCCCATCTCCCTCCCTCCTTCTCCCCTAACACTCCACTAGTTCTGTATTGACAAGTCTGAATCTGTGAAGCAGCATGGCCATACTGTAGCTTTGGAATGAAAGTTGATACAGTGTAAACATAGTCTGGAAAGTGTCCAGCACTTGTTTCAAATGCAAAAACTAGGGTTAGTTTTGATTTTGAAATGAAAGTGAAATACTAGGTGTACTTGTGGGATCAAGTTGATGTACAACATGGGTGTGCATTTGCAGTAGAAAGACGTATTGATGCCAGATTGATACCATAACCCCATGACCCTTGTACCCCTATTTGTCAGTTATAGATTTACCCAAAGTATTGATAAGGATAGGGACGCACCAATAATGATGCTTTATTGGGTAATGTCATCTTCTTTTGCCATTATTGGTCATGTGATTACCATGGTGCCATCGCCGTAGATACGTGTTGTGTAACATGTCAGGCCACCCACATTTCAAATATTAATTTGTTGGTCTGTTATGTGATTTTCCCATTAGTCAGCACAACAGGATAATGCATGGTTTCACCATGTGATAAAAATAAATTACCACCATAGCCACACTTCTGTATACATTTACATACCATATGCGTGTGCAATGCTGAACTATGAGAAGAGCGCCCTCACTGTTGACAGTATGCAATTTGTCGATCAAGAGACTGACAGCAGCATAATGTCGGTAATGAAGAAATAGATATCTTGAGATTCTGATTGACAATAGAACAGACACCAACTTTTTCTCAAAGTGGTAATGCAATACTATTAACCCTTTTCTTGCCAGACAGTAATAACTATATCACTTCCCCATCAGCCAAGTCAGTAAAAAGCGGTATTGTGCCAAAACATGACGTATTCTCACCCACTCTCTGTTATAGCATCTTTTGTCCCAAAAAAAATCAAGTTTACAGTATTATGTTTTCAACAGCCTTCAAATGTACAGTATTATGTTTTCAACAGCCTTCAAATGTACAGTATTATGTTAAAATACATCATATGGAATATGCTGTGTTTCATTAATTTTAACCATCTTGACCTGGTGGTGAAATATGAAAGATCTCTCTTATTTTTCGACTGTAGCTATACCAGTGCATACTAAATATGATATGATTGGCTTACAGAATACTACACACTTCCTCAGCTCTGTATTTGCTCAGGCTTATTAGCCTCTCCTACCTGTACAGTTTCAACTTAGTGTTTCCCAGCTCAGGTCAGGTCAGCTGGTGTAGCCGTGGCCTTGTTTTGCCATACATTGGCCACATAAGCTGGCTTACCTACCTAGGCCGTGAATGATGTATGATGTAGCAGTGGAGATGAGAGATTATATATGTATAAGCTGAGTAGTGAACAAGGGCAGTGACTCTCCACCTGAATACTTCCCCATATTTTGGCTGCTTACTTAATCGAACAATTTAAACATTCACACTTTTTTACCTGAGGTTGGTTTTGGCACCCCAGATTAAAGAATTTTTCCTCAGGAGGGACACTTTGGAAAATGACAGTTATTATAATTGAATCTTTATTTTGTATTGACAGGCATTATCCCACTACAAAGTTCACAGCTGTAGCTGATACTCCAGAGAATCTTCGACTAAAGAAACAGTCTGCAATTATCAGCAATGTAAGTCAAAAACTACATTTATCATTATTGTCAAGAAACTAGACACTCTGCTTGATAATCAACTTTGTGACTTTAACTGAGTTAGCAAGTATTTTTACCAGAATCAACACCTTATTGGCTTCACATTTTTTCATACATTTTCAATAATTCGGCCTAGTTTTAATAGCGCTGATCGCAAATGACGTCACTGTTCTCTCTCATTAATATGCATAAATAAACATTTGTCCACATTTTCCGCATAAACGACGAAAATAAAACCTGCGAGTGTTAGAAAGGCTATTTAACGTCACACTTATTCGTATGAATTGATGACTGAGACTACAAGCTGCAACAACAGCCGCGCACACAACGACAAAATTTGTCTGAATTTAAGCATATGTGTCCGAAAGTCGCGCGCGTGCAGCTATATTTAGTAACAAACCCGAAATCGCGATCAGCGCTATTAAGGTAGGATGTGCATCAAGGACAGATATTCAAACTGTCAAATTTTTAAAATTATTTTCTGTACTGATAACCATTTTGCTTCACATTTTCCATATCTAGATCTGTAAGACATTTCTGGACAGATTTGTATCAATGTTGATACGAGGACATAACCCTTATGCACATTGATTTGTTTTGCAATGTGATACAAAGTGGCTGCCCTCTATTTGCAATGTTAATTTTTCACATCTACAGCTATGTATAAGACATGCCTGGACCAATTTGTTACACAGTTAGTACATGGACATAAACTATGTCATATATATATGCACATCTACTTTTGTTTTGCGAGACAATCCAATATGGTCACCATGGGGCAATTTTATGTAGAAAATGGAATATTTGATCGATAACATTATGTGTTTACCTCGGTGTGATTTCATCATTGATACAGTATTATTTCAACTGTACTTTGTGTGATTGTGTTGCGTTATTTCAGGTGAAATACCACCAGGAGTTTGAGGAATCCAAGGGTAAAATGATGTCAGTGGCCGATGACCCAGAAACTCTGAGGATTAAAAAGAACACACAAATCCAGAGCCAGGCACAATATCACGGACATCAAAACATGAGAGATACCATGGAAGCAAGAAGACCAATGGGAGAAGAAGATGGAGTCCGACAACCCAGACAGATAGGTAATTTATGCATTCCATAGAAGTGTTTTATCTTCATTTTGGGGCTAGTGACTGCCATATTTGGTAAAAAATAAATGATACATGTTGTCATTTGCCATATATGGTAGTTATTCTTTACCATATATGGTAATACTGAATGATAAACTATATACCATATTTGGTAAAAATTGAATTATACATGTTGTCATCATTTACCATATATGGTAGTTATTATTTACCATATATGGCAATACTGAAAGTATAGGATTACACTCGGATTAAATGAATAATTCTTTCTAATATATTTATACATAAGAAGTTAGAGACAGGAAACGTATAATCAAATCTCTAGCATTCCAATTATCTTTTCATTGACATTCCAAACATGAAATGCTCTGTATAAGGGCAAAAATAACCGACTTTTGAAATTATTTTGCCTGATGCTTGTATTATGTTTTTCTAACTGAACTTTGATGACAACTCAATGATTTTTTCACTAGAGCAATAAATGTTGCCGGGCTTTGTAAATCATTTTTCCAAGGATTTATCAGAGAAATGTCACTTCAATGTTCAGATTGTTTCAAACTCTTCTTCTTAGACTGGAAGGCTGGAGGGCTTCACAAAACACCCACTGTCTTGAGTTGGAAAAGCGCCCTCAAGCCTTCTATTTTCAAAGTCCTTCATTAAAGGGCCAGAAACTTACTTTTGATGATTTTTTTTGACTAGCTTTGTTTCCTGCGTTAAAGGGACATAAGCTGTAACTTGTGGCAAGTTTTCAGTATTGTGCTTCTGTATATCAACTACGGTGTCTGACCCTAATCCGTTTGTCGTGCTGAAATTTCGAGTATTCTTTTTGTCAAGAAAGTTTGTAAGTGTGTAGTGATCATTGTTTATTGTTTACAAATGAATTCTCGTCCGGACTTGAATACAATTTTCAACAATAACAATTAAGATTATACTCATATAGGTTGTGTTGATATGCTAAATACTTGGCATTAAATTATAGTCTAGGGATTCAATGCAGAAAGTGTAGGGAAACCACAAAACAAAAGTTCTGAAAAATAACCAAAAGATACAGCTTATGGAGCTTTAATTTTAAGTTCTTGTTTACTACCAGAGGTATGTTCAAACAACTGCAATTTGTATTGTCAACACATTGTCTGTATGTATGCAATATCCAATGTTATTGATGACAAATGAATTTTCAATCCAGACTAGAATACGGGTGATGACGTCAGTTTTCCTTCATTAATATGCAAAAATAAATAATTGTCCACATTTTCCACAAGAATGCCGAAAACAAAACCTGTCAGTGTTACAATGGCTACTAAAAGTCAAACTAATTCATGGCTCAGCCTACAGGCTGTACCAATAGCCGCGCACAGCAAAAAATAAAATTTGTCCGAATTTCAAGCAGTAGGTGTCGGATGTTACGGGTGTGCAGCTATATTTAGAAGCAAACCTGAAATCGCAATCAGCGTTTTCACTTGTCAACAATAATGTTGCGTATAATACACAGTTTGTTGTGTGTAGATGTCTAATTGTTTACATTGCAGCTTATGGTAGGGAGAAGAAAAAGAAGAAAATGTTGTTTGTAGAACAAAGACAAAGAAAACATTTCAAATGTTGCTGTTATTGCCCCTTTAATTATTTATATATTATTATTTACTGTAATTATCATGAATGTGCATTTCACTAATATGAAGTCACTTTTTCCTGATATATTGCAACTAACATCGTAAGACTTTGCAAATGATGTAGAATCTGTTAAGGCATTTCTTTCTATATCTACAGCCTGTTTGAAGCATACACATTCTTCTCTGTCTTGTCTATCTTGTCTATTGTGCAAGACTTGCCCACGAGTCAAATTTCATGACCCCCTCTGACCTTAAATCTTAGTATAGTTGATAGTGCATGGTCTTCAAAATTTATGATTTTCGGCGTGAGTGGATGCAAAATATTGTTAAAATCAAAGAGGTTACTGTGCTGTGTTGGGCAGCCGGCCCATGGCACACATGGCTTTCTGTTACACAGTGTTCAATCATACAGACAGATGTTTACCTTAAGGTAATATGCACCTCGAAAGTGAAAGACTTAAACTTTGCTCTAACTTTCCTCAGGAATCTTTCAATCATTCTCTTTCAAAATCAAGAATAAAAATAGGGGGTCACCGTGCAAATTTTGGTACTAGAGAAACAAATAACCCAAGATTTACCGATATTAGAAATTCAAAATGGCCGCCATCCCTGTTTTAACTCTATGGCGAAAAATAAAATTTTCGAATTTCGAAAAACTAAGCCAGTGAAAAGTTTTCTTTCACCAAGAGCTTTAAAATGAACCCCCACATGTGGTATATCAGAAGAGAATTGTAAAAGTTTGAGAGTCCAAATGTCTGTCCCCGAGGTGGGTTCTACCTTAATAGATACCTGGATGTGAGGTCAAGTAGGGGTCAGGAAAATGATCAAATTTGCATTTACTATACGACTCTATGACACTGCTCTTTATGCTGTAAATAATATAGTGCATTGTGGCCATGCTGTGCGAAACACACCATTATCCACCTGTCATTTTACGATCTGGTGGGAATATCAATTTGAAAGAATAATTATTTCTGTGTCATACACCTTCATAGAATTGATCATGAAATCACTTTACAATATATATTAACCCTTTGAACCCGGACCCCCTGGTGACCTATGACATCATACGGACATTTTTTTCTGAGCCGGGTTCAAAGAGTTAAGTAAACAACAGCACCTCTGTACCACAATGCAGTGTACATTCAACATGGCAAATTGTATCCTATAATATTTCCAAATGTAAATTTATCGTACTAAACAAACAGCTTCTTTCTCTCTTTTTCCCCTGTCCCATTCTCTCTCTCACTCTTGCTTTGATTTTTTTTTTGCTGATGCATATCGCGTACATCGTTTGATGTACGTCACTCGCAAACCGCACCGGTACTTGGTAAGGACTTTTTCAATCTCTACAAGCATGCTATTGTCGCTAACACGCATGCAGTCTAACCGAGTCAAATGTAAAATAACCAGATGGCATGTGACTGTCACTTGACTATCATGTGTCAGCCATGTGACCAGGCCATACCTTATATGGTTATACAGATGGCAGTCTTTTAAAGACTTGTTATTAATCAGTCAAACCTAATTATTACTGAGCAGTGATTATTGTTTGCCCATAAAATGGCACATTCCGTGTTTTAACTTTACATTTGATTCCAAGGTTACAATCTGATCGGCAAAGTTTCTGGTATTCCCACCTTCCCATGTGGGACAGCATTCTTGAATTTCTTCAGAACTAAAACACAGCATGTTGATGTGGTACTTTCAGAGTATCTTTGTTGGATTGAAGTCGGGATTTTCAAGTTGTGTTAACTGCATCACCAAGGATTGTTATACCCTTTCACCCCCACGTGCCTATATATGGATGCAACCATTCTATTGAACACAATGGGAATATAGCATTGTCTGGAGGTGAAAGGGGTTAGACAGCCCTGTGATAGCACTAACAGTCGTTCTCTACCAATGGGTGCAAACAGTTCTTTGGTTGTTTGTCATTTACTAAGGTCTAAATTGATGAATCGTTTGTATAATTTGCTGATTAACTCTTAACAGATGGTGTTGGTGATCACACTTGCATGCAGATATTTTTTGTTGACATTTTACAACTCTCCATAAATCGTTTAGAATGTTGTTGTAATGGTTATTGGACCTGTTTTCTTGGTTTCAGTTCTATGCCTTTCTTTTGTATTGTATAGTAGTAAGACCGCTTTCAATGTCGTAACTTTAATTTTGGTTTGCATCAAGGCATGAATATTGAAGCTTTTTTTTTTGTTTATGTATATTGTAAATATTTTCTGTCTCACTACAGAACGCTTTCAACCCTATTTTCTAGTACACTGACCCAACATTCTTTTGGAAACAAAGTGCCTATTCCAAAGTCATGGTTCAGAAGGTCACTTACTTTGCACCAGATTTCAAATTGTTCATTTTACAGTGGATCGCGTTTGCATGTACCATGTCGCGTGTTTGTATGTCCAGTTTACAGAGAAGCCAGCATGGTTTTTGTGTGCTCTCACAGCACCTGCATTTCTCTGAGCTGTGTTCTAAGTGTAATCAGTGCAAAAGAGGGAGTTCATATTAGCCGTGAACCTCATCAGTCGTTTGTTTCTGTCATGTGGTTTAATTCTGTCAATGGGAGCCATCAGTGTTGATGATGTCGTCGTGAACCACTGCTTTGATATCTTCATCACATGCTGTACAGCTCGTTAGCAATGACAAGTTACACTGTCTCATCCAAGGGTCTTGATACTCGCAGAAAATCCACTCACTTGGATTTGACTGGCGCTTTGCAGGCCGCTAATGTTGTTTGTTGCTGTTTGTTTTCTCCAATAGTACGACCTCCACCTGACCCTGTAGAAGAGTATGACCCCATCAAAGATTTAGAATCAGGTCAGTAGTCGTGGCCACTGAGTAAACAAGGTCACATATGACTGTTTACAAAATAAAAACGCAATATCAAGAGATTGTAGCTGTAGAGAAATTGTTGTGGTGTTAAATGTTTTGCTGTAAAGCAAGTGCTGTGCCAAATAAGCTTACGCTATTTGCTTTTTTTAGAGAGAGAGAGAAGATGAGATTACTGCCTGTTTTGCTTTGATACAATTTGTCATTTTGAATAGCTTTTCCAAAGTTCATTGACTTAGATTTGGGAGTGAAATGTCCTTGTATATGCCAAGACTGAATACCGGTATAACTGGACGCTTGCCCCAATCCACTTCAACGGAGACTGGCCTAGAGGGTCCACTTGTAGTATTATTATCATTGAGAACACATTAGGACCATCTAGGATACACTGTATTAGACCATTAGCAGCATACACTGTCCAATCATATTCAATGACATTACTTGATAGATACATGTACATGAATTTACGTGTTTTGAACAATAATGGACACTGATGAATATTATACAACTTGTGTATCATATTGTTTTGTATCATATGATATGGTATCATATCTTATCATATCATATCATAAAGTATGGTATGGTATGGTAGTGTTGTTGTTAGCGCCTGTACCCTGCTAAATGTCACCAGGGTTCCCCAGACATGTTCCTATGCTTCCCCTTGGTATGTTCAAGCAATCCTATCAGAGGACAGCAGAAATGGTAACAAGGTTTTCACACCTCTTACCTGTCTCACCTATTACATTAGAAAAAAACAGTTTATGGCATGGTATGGTATTATATTGTATCATATTGTGTAGTGTGACTTGTGTGCTGTCCCAGCCAGGCAGCAGTTATATCTAACTTCAAATCATCTTTAATCATCCTAGTGAGTAGACCCCCTCAGAAGATTGGTTCTATTGACAACTACAACCCACTTGGAGACGGAGACTCTTACAGATCATCAACCAAGGTAAGATAAAACACCCCTCTCGCAAATATCAAGTGGTTTAACCCAATAAAGTACCAGGTTGCACTTGGAGTGGACTTGCCTAATGAGTGCAAATATATAGGGGTGATTTTGAAGGGAATAGCAAGTTTGATGGAGTGATGTTTTCCGTGATAATTAATTCATTCTTACAGTGAACAACCTAAAAAAAGTTTAGGTTGCATAAGTCTGATATTGTGTAGGATGAGTCAAACAATATTTCCAATTCCATATTAAAGATTGTCAAATTGTTTCTTCAATCTAGGTTGTCATTTATTATGATGGAATCCTTCATTCATCTTTCTACCATTTTTTCTTTCCCATTTTTTTCTTTCCCATCTTCTTTCTGTCTGTCTTTCCATCTGTCTGTCTGTCTGTCCGTCTGTCTGTCTCTCTCACTACCATTGTCCTTTTACCCATTCTTCTATCGCCTTTATCACTCTCTATCTGTCACCATGACAACCGTATCTGCACTTCAGTTTCAACTCTCTTCATCCGGCAGACCTCCATCATACAAAGTAAGACATCACGACACTTTGCTAGCCATGCAAGGTTGTTTGTCATTGGTCAGCAAAATTGCCCAGTGCATTCTGGGAATGTGACTTCCACTTTAGACCATCTCAGACAAAAGTTGTGATAAACTCTTTACTTATGTGTGATGAATCACACTAAAAGAGATCTTTCATATTAATTGTGCAGTTTGTAATCTCTGGATTCGCAAGAGTTGGACTTCCCAGAATGCATTGGGTATCGTACCTGCCATAATTGTCTTCTAATGCTATGCCGCATTATTTTACTAAAAGCATGTTTGTGGCGTGACAAATACCAGTACCAAATCCATAAATCTAGATTGTAAAATGTTGCAACGTTCTTATATCAAATTGCAAACTGGAGACATTAGTACATGTTGATCCCAGTACCTTGGTTGGTTGAGGGTTGAAAGGTCTAGTGCCTCGGTTGCTGGAAGGTCGAAGGTCATCCAGTGACTTGGATGGCTGCAGAGTAAAAAGATTATTTATAATGTACCTTTGGTGCTATAAGGTCAAAAGTCACTCATGGCATTGATTGCAGGGTCAAGCCTGGTCAACACAACAAATGCATTTGACGGGTACTTCAGGTTGAGATTTTCTGTCAGTTCCACATTTCCGTTTCTGTTTAGCTTCTCAGTCAGAATTGCCAGAAAGTTTATTGCTGGTTTCAGTATCATGGGCTGATGTTTGTTAGAGTTCATTGACCCAAAGAGAAAGAAAAAAGATGATCAAATATTTTTGGAGAGAAATGGAATCCACATAATTTATCATGGAAAATTCATTCCTCTGTCATTTACTTAAAATAATTACTTTTTGATGTCACTTCATTCAGCTAATATCTCGGTGTATCAACAGCTTGATAACCGCTATCATTGTTGCTGGAACATTATATAAAATTGGGAATCGCATTTTAAGGTTTCAAAGTTGTGCCACATCCACTGTCATTTTTTTTGCCGATGAGCCTCTTCTCCAGCATGGCTTTGCCGTCGGTGATAACGGAAATAAGACCGCGCCAGCGTCGGTTTAATTAATGGTGTTAATTTTAAAGGGACTGTGTGTGTAGCTGTTCTGTCTGTGCAAAACTTTCTAAGGCCACTCTCAGTGTCAAATGTCAGTAGGTGCGAACACGGGTCATGGTTTTTGATGGTAAACCGGTGCCATCGTCAAGGTTGTCAGGCAAAGTTAGACTAGACTCGGTGAACAGTGTGCAGACTATTAACATTGTTGTATCACATGGTAAGTATGAAACACAGGTAAGTACGGTCAAGGGTACTGGCTGATGCACAGACTTGATTTGATGACACTGTGCCAAGGATTCTTGTCGGAATCTGAATAATTATTGCAGGCAGCCAATGTGTGCAAATCTTTGCTGTCTCTGTCCTCTTACAAGGGCTGCAGTAGCATCCCTACTGACTTCCAGACTATGAAACTGTGACAATTGTGTTGGCATATCAGCTGTGCTTGCTAAAGTCGATAGAGGGCGCCCCTCCATAGAGAGCACCCTACTCCAATGTACCGCTTCTGATAATCAGTACATAATTTAGTTTGTCAGAGATGATGTGATGATAGATCTAGCATATTGCTACCTGTCTGTGTAGGGCAAAGATATGATAAACCATTGTGCAGTGTGTTGAGGGTTAAATTATCAGTTATGGTCTTCTCAGTGGATTGATTGAGATTATATTTGGAAATCAACCCAATCAAAGCATGTGAAGGCAGTGTGACTAAAACAAAACACACAAAAAAAGTGAATTATATGTAGTTTGATTTCAACACTATGAGCAACTTGGCATTTAATTTGGGAATATGACATAAAATGAATAGCCAGTAAAACAGGGTCTGCACTCTAACACGTATTCCATTTGTAACAATCAGTTAATATGTTGTGTTTTGTGCTGTTTGTTTGAACTTCATACTGAACACTTTTAGTATCTTGAAGTTTATTCTGTCCCCTCTCTTCACATCCTTATCCTCCCTGTGTGTTGATTGGTTTGATCCAGTGACCCTTGGAATGCAATGGTCAATACTATGTCATGTGACAGTGATGTAAAACTGTAGTGTTGTCTTGTTGTTGGAATGATGTCATAGTAATGGAATAGATAGGTATAGTGTTGTTGCAGTGATTCTAAACAATGGTGTTTGTTTGTTAGTTGTCATAACTGTTTATTTCCTCCTAAAAGTATTCTTTTTATCAGAGATTAGATTGATTATTTAGCTGGTCCAAATTGGCCTTTATTGAATACTTGTCATATTTTGTCTTTCTTGCAATCTTTTTCCGGTAGTTTCCTTTTACAAACATAAACAAAAAACAGTACGGCTCTCCAATGTATATCACCAATTGTTTGTTGTCTCACAGAGAATTCCAATCTTAGCCTTAAATTGCCAATAGCTGCAACTTTCGATGATTTCCCCACTATTTTGTTTTTAATGTCAATGACAGTTTCTTGTTCTACTCCCCAATGCACTCTGAAATACACAGTATTCAGCTTGTCAACTCAGCCTGTATGTGTGTAAACTGCATTGTTATTGTTGACAAGTGAATTCTGGTCCAGGCTAGAATATAAATATCAACAGTAACAGTGCATTTTACATTGTATAGATGCTATGCTGACAAGCTAAATATTTAACATTTCAACTTGCTCCCTGGAGTAGAACATGAACTTGCAGTTGACGTACAAAAGTTACTGCTACTAGCCCTCTCTAAGTTCCTCAAGAATGCCAACGTTACTTTAACCATGTTTATAAACTGAATAGATAATTCAGTCTTTGTTCTAAAAACCACAACTGATTTCCTTTCTGCTTGAGGAGTAAATTATGTGAATTTGTCTTGTCATCTGTATTCTACAGAAATTATATTTGTGTATTAATGGTACATTTGAGGATGTAACACCATTTTGACATTGGCAGTGACTGTGTTTTATTATGTGTTGTAGGAGCCAGCGGTAATTCAGCCACACCCACAGTCACAGCCATCGTACAATCCTCCACCACAGCAGCAATATAGACCACAGTCCTTTGAGACACCTCAGCCGTACCGCCCACCAGGGGCCCACCAACCAACCTATCCCATGCCGCAGGTGCATGCCCCCCGGTCACCGCCGGCCTACCAACCAGCTCCCCAGCCGCAGTATGAACCAGAGCCACCCAGGCCTTCCAGGGTAAGCATTTGCACTTCAGTACAATGATCTTTTGACATCACAGGAAAATGCGAGTATATTACATACAGTGCATTTCACATTGGTACCACAACTTGGCGTATGAAACGGACACATTGCATGTACGAAAACAAATGACTAGCTTAGGTATCACGACACATTTCAAAGTCACCGACTCATTGATTAATTACAGTAAACCAGCATGGGGCAGCTCTGTCTGGACTGATACCTAATGAATTGATGTCACTTGATCTACAATGTAGCTGTTTTTACAGAAAAACAGTTACATTGAAATCAAATGTAATTAACTGATCATTTCTCAGTCCAGACAGAGCGGCTCCATGCTGGTTTACTGTAATTTATCAATTTGTTGCGGTTACTTTGAAATGTGTCCGTGATACCCAAGCTAATCCTGTTTTGTACGTGGATTGTGTCCGTCTCATACACTGAGTTGTGGCACTGATGTGAAATGCACTGTAGAATGGCAGAGAAAAACAGTGTGTTCAATGTTAGTCGGATAACAAGCAAAGTGTCTGGCTACAGACTTACTTTGGAAAACTTCAAAAGTTTGAAAACTTTTCTCATCCATGAATTTCGATTACACCGAAAGAAAAGTCACCTCTGGTTCTAAGCATAACTGAAGGTACAGTGCACGTTACCATGGTGAACTCACAGAAATAGAGTAGATTCGAGAACCGATACAACAGGCTTTTTGAACATGGAAAATGAGCTTTAGGCTTATTCCAAATATCATAATGTCTAGGAGCATGACAACAAGGGGTGTTATCATCCAACGAAGCCCGTCTTGGTGATCTGTTTACACCAATATGCTGTCAATGAACTATGGTGCAATATGGTTGGTTCAAACATTAATCCTGTTAGAGCACAAACCATCAACCCCTTCAACATCTGTAGTTGTAGTTGGAGATGACTGAGCAGATGTATGCAACTAAAAAATTTCAGTCTAGAATTTGAATATGCATCAGTTCCTCTTACTGTGTAGACTGAAAGAGCAGTCGCTTGAGGGCGCTCTGTAGCGTAAATAGGGGCGGATCTTTCAGTCTACTCGCTATGCCACCACTAATGAAAGTTCACACAGTTTGAAAAGTTCTGAACACCTGTTTAGAAAAGTTTCTTTTTTGTATTTGAGGGAATATGTTACAGAATATTTGATGCAAACTTTACTCTGCAATGTTGACAGGGTTTGTGTTTCCGCGCCATGTACGACTACACCGCCGCCGACGATGACGAAGTCACATTCTTGGAAACCGATATTCTGATCAACTGCGAAAAAATTGACGATGGGTGGATGCAAGGCACCAATGAGAGAACAGGAGAGACTGGTATGCTGCCCTCAAACTATGTGGAGCCCGTTTGAGCCTCTTCCTTTGTTTTTACTCGAATTTTGAAATGTCTTCACATGAATTAGGTATTTTTTTCTTGCAAGTTCAAAAATCTAGCTTCCAAAAGATCAAAAAGTGTAGAAATATGGACAGCGATTTTCATATTTGTGTCAAAATATTATGTATCTTTCCTTTGAAATTAATACACTTACTACATATTAACTAATGATTACGCTTAATCTCGAAAATCAATTGTAAATCTATACTAGCATGTGTACAAACCACGCCATGATATGCAAATGAGGAGAACTGTGTATTCATTTGCATACCATCAAACGATGACATCATAGCATTGTGATCAATATTTGCATATGTTAAGATAACAATTAAATAGGAATATTTTAATAATTAGCTTGAACAAATTTCATCAATGACTTCAAGTTCTTCCAACTTTGGAAAAAGGAACTCTTGTACACATCTGTTGTAATTTTGCTTTTATATGTTAGGAAAAAAAGGACTGAATCTTTTGACAGAGGTATAATCAAATTTGAGATTTGTACAGTTTTTGTAGTGTTGGAAAATTTTCTTTCTGTCTAAATTGAACATATCATTACAAGCACAGAATCTATCCTTAATGTTAGCAGAAACTCTACCAATGTTCTGATGAATAAAGATCGGGCACTATGATCAAATATCGTAATCACCATACAATTCAAGGGAGAGCAATTTACCCTTCTCATGCACAAACATTCAAATCATGGATTTCAGTTACAGTGCCGTGTGCAAAAAAAAAAAAAAATTGCATAAATTTGAATTCCGTAAATGTTATGGAAACAACCAATCAGATTCAGGTGCAGGTGCTCTTACAAACACTATGTTCAAACAGTTGTCCTTTTGTCTTTGATAGTGCCAGTAAGAGGCATGTCATCAGTAAAAACCTCTGATCAACTGAGACTGCGTAAGAAAACTACAGAAATTTCATCAGATGTGGAATTTTTTTTTCATATGTGACCATTGTACATGTGTCCGTTACAACTATAAGTGATTTTGATGATAGCTCATGAACAAGTATTGTTTACATTATTTTCTGTTATCATGTATGTAGCAGTCATCATATGCTTTGAAGACACAACCAAACCATATCTAGGCTGCTATTCATTGCTTTAGAATAAGTAACTATTAAAATGTTTTTACTTTTAAGGGGAAATATCTTGCCCTCTTCTCGCATTACCTTCAAGATCCTTTCGGAAACAGTGCTTTTCTTTGTAACTGCTTTGTCAAAATAAATGACCAGTGCTATTAATTATGCAAACAGCATGGGAAAGACATTTTAGAATTTGAATCCATGCTTTGCTACATTTCAGTTAAAGTAAACTTGCTCATTTTAGTGTTGTGTTTTTTGCGGCTGGGAGAACACTCAGATATATCTTTCGTTGCTTTGGTATGTGCTAGAAATTGTTTTAGTGGTAGTTTTTGCCCTCTGACATTGATAGACGGCTCAGGTTAGAAGGGTTAGATAGATAGTGTAGGGTCAGACAAGAGTTCTCTGAAAGTGAACAAACAGCTGGATACCTCTCTATCACAAGCAAAGTAACAAAATGTGATGAACTAAAATCATGCCACATTTCTCAAATATACACCTTAAGAAACGGTTACTGTCATAAAATTTAAAGATATTCAATGCTTTGTAACCACAACATACATATTTTGCTAGCTATTTTCCACACAGCACAATATAGTTATGCCAGCTTAACAGAATGTTTGTCAAATTCGGCAAGCAAAGGTTGCAATTTCCACCCTAGCGAAGAAACTTTGTAGATATTTAGATGCGTAGGTTTCTAATCTGACAGCTTAGAAGTCTTCTATACTAAACTACTATCACTTACTGTATGAGATCATGCTTGAAAATGCTGTACAGTTATACCATGACACTTAATTCTCAAATATCACTTTTTTATGCAAAAAGGATACAAGTGAAAAAAAATCTAGTTTCAACTCTCAGCTTAAGGCGTCTTTTGATGTAACATAGAAAATATTTTTTCAACTGATAAGTTGCATTGTTGGTCATCATATCGTAGTTTATGTCAGTGTGACATTGTCTACGGACTTTTTCATCTTTACGGATCTCTCGAACCAAACCGGTGATTTTGTTTTGAATTGCCACTGGCTGCAATTATACTTTACATTATCTATGCTTGTTGCTCCTCATAACATTTAAGTTACTGCACTTTGTCTGTAATTCTAGCATCTTTGAGAATTTTATTGTTACGAGACAGACCAGCCAAATTTACATTCAGTGCACACAGCAGTTTAACCCTTTGAGCGGCAAAGTCAATTTTTGTCGCCTGTATAAAATATTACCCAGTGAATTTTTTCAAAGTTTTCCCAAAAATTTTGATCAAAAACTGTAGCCAATGAAAAGTGATGTCCATTCAATCCAAAATTATAAAAAAATACAGAAAAAATAATAAAAATTGGTAAAATGTAACTCTAAAATTTTGGAGGGAAAAAATTACAGCACTCAAAGGGTTAACAGTAACTCTGTAAAGAGCAATATTATTTTCTTTCAACACATTCATTTTAATCAGAGCAAGTTTCCATCAGTTGAGTGTGATGTCATTACAGAGACATTGCATCATGGGATATACACTTGTTGCCGTGATGATCAAAGGGTCAAAGTTCAAACCGACCATTTCTACCAGTAGGTCATAATCTTAGCAGTTCAATTTATAATCTTCATAATGCACAGACAGAGAGATAAATATTTTCACCTAATGGCCTACCACCCAAGTTGCTGTAAACATCATAAAAATTTGAATTCAATTAAAAAAAGTGTAAAATTAATCACATTATCAACACATCTCACAGCTTTTGAAGGAATATGACCGATTCAGCAATTACAGAAAGCATAATTTCAGTCGTACTTTTTTCAGTGTAAACTCATTAGAACAAAACCATTAGTGGTAAGGTTTACAAATAAAATCTCAGTTCTAAGATACAAAGTGAAATTCATTTATAGAACCATTATTTACCAGTATTGTGTAAGATGGGGGATTTAGAAAACCTCATAATATTTGTATCAAATGCAATTGGAAAAATTTGTTTGATGTGTAAGGGTCTTGTAGAGACAGCTACTGCTGTGTTGGCAACCTGTCACAGGATAACAAAAATATCCTTCACTCGTAAGACTTAGTAAACCTGTGTACATTATAATACATTTGTATGTGAGACTGATAAGACCCTAAACTATCAGAGAGCTGAGGTCACTTGATATGAATGAAATGGAGACACAGAAATTCAACCCAGCTATGTTAACAAGGTTATAACTAATATTGTTGCAGAAGAGACAGCATCTGATTTGCAAACAAATACAATTTCAAATCAAATCTTTGAACACTGATCGTTAAAGTTTCTGAAAAACCAATGATGGATAGAAAGTAAGATTGACTGTCCAATGCAGAATTCATTTTGAGTTGTTTGAAAGGTGTGTGACCACTTGATATTTTTTCATTGTGAACAGTTCAGATTCATATTGTGACTGAATAGTCACCATTTGTCATGCAAATTGATGAGCAGAAAATCAGATTCATATTCAGAGTGGATATCAACCACATCTGGGTGGGAAATCCGACTCCGAACACACTGAAAACAATTTTTGCGTTAGAACTTAACACTTAAAATTCTGTATATATTTTATAACATGTACGGGCCACATTATAATTACTTTAGTACATGCATAATGTGCTGGCGGTGGTGCAGTTCCATGTTAGTTGATATTTGACAATAAAATTGCATGCTTTTTTGGAATAGTAATGATGTCTCAGCGTGTTAGTCATTTACTTTGGTTTTCACCAAAATGTCAAATTTCCAACTTTATCAAAATTTTGCTGAACATAAAATAAGTTCAGTGGTGTGTTTCTCTTGACCTTATTCTCTCTATAAGAATCTTATTCACATTGATAACCTTGATGTGTCCAACTTATTCTCTCTATATTTAACTTACAATACTTTGTTGAATATCTTGTTCAGATTCTTAAATATACCAGTAGTGTAGTATCTACCTCGTCATTTTTGGCCAGCTGTGTGACTCTGGTATACTGAAAGATCTGTCACACGAGGGCGCTCTTGAGTGACGGATCTTACAGTCTATGGCTCTGGGAGTTTTTGCAAAGCCCAAAACCGATCTATCTGTGCAGTATTCATTTTGTGGGCATTGCATGTATCGGTTCACTAATGCAGACATTGCCTATTTCACAGGCATGCTTCCAACAGACTGCTGATATCATCGTTATGTCTTGAACTTTTTTCACCCTTTGAGCACTAAAATTTGTCCCCCAAAATATCAGGGCAACATTGTACCGAATTTATGAATTTTTCTGTAATTTTTCCCACGATTTTGTACTTCATGGGCATGAATTTTCATGGGCTACACTTTTTGACCTAAATTTTAGGAAAAATCTGAAAAAATTGTCTACATCTGAAAGAAATTGTTGGCGTTATATTGGATAAAGGCAACAAAAATCGATTTTGGCACTCAAAGGGTTAAAGATGCAGTTTTCTCCCAAACCAATATGACCAAACACTGCTCAAAGAATCTCTACAGACATGGCAGACTTTAGGGAAACTGAATGCCACGGACAGATCGTAAGATACAGGAAGGTGCAGATTTCTCGAAGAGTTTGGCTCATAAGTGGCGGGCCGTCATGAGAAATTGTCTACTTTGCCTTATTTCCCTTCTTCCTCACTCTTACCATGACATTGTCATGTGAACTTTAGTGACAATATGACAGACTTGGTGAGTGTTAAGTGCGCTATGCAGCAGTCTGTATATATGTCATTCCTACGGCGATGCTACCTCAGGCAACATGGAACAAATGTTGGGAATTAGGCCTGATTTACAATGAAAGAGGGACGTCCTGTCAACCTCATGGAAAATGTACCCTCCAATTCTTAGTGCAGTGAGGTCACTGTGTGAGGGGAGGGGTAATCACTCATTTTGTGTCCCTTAACTATAGCACTAGCCTACTGCAGAGGACTGTGATGTGGGGGAGTCTAATTAGCGTCCCTCACATGGGATTTACTTGTCTTGCGCAAGGGGGTGTTGTATATGTGGCTATTTGGCAAATTTCACAAGAATGATATCCAAATCCCCTACATAAGCCTAAGGTTGGGTTTGGAGGTTTAGATTACCCATAGACCATTTTTCTCCAGGTTCTATGGATTACCTAAATGGACTTGTTGACTTGTGTCATCTAATCTGATTTGACATTCCGGAATGTCTTAGGAATGTTACTGGAAAACAGACCTAAAGATCCATTCATGTCAAAAGGCACTCTAGTAGACTAATCTCGGTTTATAGAGTTGGAGGCTGCTGAGCTCAGAAAGTCCACAAACACTTGGATCTTTGTATCTAACTGAAGTGGAGTAGGATAGAACATTGATACAGATTTGGATTGTGGTATTGCTTTATCAAGTTGAACCATCGACATAGGTCTGGCACTAGCTGATTCTGTACACAAACTATGTGAAGAAGTTATGAACTTGGGGATACAGTAATCTCACAGAACACATGCGAGAACAAAGTATGTTGACAGCCACTAGTGCTGTTTTGGTTTGTTAATTTTGCTGACCTTGGCATGAAAATTCAAAGCAAGTGCCAGCTGTGACATTATCTCCATGGCACTTGTCAACCATACTTAAAGCTCCATAAGCTGTATCTTTTGGTTATTTTTTCAGAACTTTTGTTTTGTGGTTTCCCTACACTTTCTGCATTGAATCCCTAAACTGTAATTTAATGCAAAGTATTTAGCATATCAACACAACCTATATGAGTATAATCTCCATTGTTATTGTTGAAAATTGTATTCAAGTCCGGACTAGAATTCATTTGTAAACAATAAACAATGATCACTACACACATACAAGCTGTGTTGACAAAAAGAATACTCGAAATTTCAGCATGACAAACGGATTAGGGTCAGACACGGTAGTTGATATACAGAAGCAGAATACTGAAAAACTTGCCACTAGTTACAGCTTATGTCCCTTTAACTTCATAACCCAATCTGATCGCAGTGCAATCAGGGATGAGGCAGGTATACCGGTACACCAACAAAAACAGACCAACTGTGGACAGCCTTGGAAAAAAGTACAGACAGGGAGAGTAATGGCAAGAAATGACGGCATTTTCATTCAACACATCAACACATACAAAAAGACAATCAACTCGATGTAGTACTAATTAGTATATTTAATGTAAATTTTAATCCCGTTCAATCACCGTGCCAACAGAAAATCTACATACAAGGTCACTAACTGGCGTAAGAGCGCAATAATCAAATCAATCGGACAAGCTGTCATTATTTATGGCTGTTAGGTAGGAAGAATTAAAGGAGGGTTACCCAAAATATCGAAAACCAACAAACTTTTTTAGACTTTGGGACGAATTCTTCTCACCGATTCCCAACCATCCATCCCACCCACAAAAAATATTGTCTCCTTTATGACTGTATAGTCAATTCAGTGTCAACTGTTTGAGCTGTGCATGTTTTACTTTTCTCATATGGAACACCATTTGTGTCTTCTATCATCAACACTTGGCTCTTTTACATTTGATATCAGAGCACTTATAGTATAGGTCACACCATCTTTGATATAACACCCCACACATGGGATTACATCCTAAGGAGTCAGCTGTGAATGTAATTCTGTAGATTTTGGGGGGTGGGGGTGGGGGTGTCCCTGCTGTTCTGAACTGATGTAAACTAGGGCCATGCCTGCCACAGTGAAGGTAATATGACAGGCAGGACGCCCAGTTGACCTCCAGTTCAGTAACTCTGTGAATTCACGACTAATAAGGCGTAAATAGATTCTTGCATAAGCTGCATCCATTGCCAAATATCAGGTGATAATAAATATCAGAATAGATTTCACAGATTGTTGTGCCATACACTATGGCTTACATACATCAGTTTGTACCACAATCCACAGACACAAGCTACATGATTTTCCATTCCATTACGAAGTTATTGAAATGGATTTTCTGGATGCAATCTGAGCGATAACGCATTTCTGGTGAACTCTAGAGTTGCTATCCAATGCATTTTTATTGAACTGAACTGAGAGGGCTCACTCCTGAACCACTCCATAACACTGCTTACACACAAGTTAGTCACAATAATGCTGGATATGTTAGCAACTTCTGATATGGCACAGTGGTCTCTAAGATATCAGTCTGACAATAATATTGATTTGCTAAGCATAGGAAATTGTTGCGCTCACCGTTTTACAATGACCATGTGTAATGCATAAGTTAAAAGTGCATAGTAAGCTGTTCGGTTCAATTAATTGAAATCATGGCGTAAATATAATAGGAAAAAAAATATGATAATTTTAAAAGTAACCTTTTCATAGAATTTAAAATGTTTTTCCACAGACACAAATTTTACACACTGTGCGAGTTTTACAACTTAAACACATTGCATTATTCTTTACAAGATTGTTTATACTGTGTCTGGAATTTGTTATGTGTCATGAAGATATGACAAAGCAATTGGTGATAAAAAATAAATAATTAACAAATACAATGAAACACTCAGTTTTTCTATAAACTAATCAATTCCTAGTGAAAAGGCTGCTTGAAATGTAAGTTGCTCCAGTCATGGTGTTCCATTGTTCAATGAACAACAGTTGTGGGTTTGCATGCTCCACAGCATGTTTCTAGTGCATTTTATCACTAACTCAGTCTATAAACTAATTCGATCAAGAATTTAATGCTTGGAACAATACTGATCAGGATATCTTTGGAATACGGTGCGCCCTCTAGAGTCTTTACTGGTCCCTGTTTGCCAGCAAAAGTCTTAACCATCCCTCACACTGAACAAGGCTAAGACACATGCTAACAAAAAACAGCTAACATAGCCAGACAACTACCATATTGCCCAGTCAATAGAGCCGGACAACCTGCATATTGCCCAGCCAATAGGAGGCTATGAGAGAACCAGACAACCGCCATATTGCCCAGCCAATAGGAGGCTGTGAGAGAACCAGATAACCAACATATTGCCCAGTCAATAGGAGGCTGTGTCAAAGAACCAGATAAGTGCCATATTGCCCCAGTCAATAGGAGGTTGTGTCAGAGAGCCAGAGAACTGCAATATTGCCCCGTCAATAGGTGGCTGTGTCAGACAGCCAGATAACTACTATATTGCCCAGTCAATAAGAGGCTGGTAAAGAGACTCTGTACTCTCTGAACTATTACATTCTTCACTCTATTGAGTCAATTTAAGAACTTTCAAAATTTTTTGTCTTAGCACTTTACCAGTACATGTTATATGTAAAATTTTCTTAGGCTGAGTTAGTGGTATACATATCTAGCTTTGAGGGTGAGCTGTGTGTAGAATACATCTTGATATACCAATAGACAATCCTTCGCATTATACCGGTATGACTCTCAAAAGTTGCTTTCAAAATCCTGATTGGTGACCTAGTACAACCAGTATTACTAAACAGTGTTAGCACACATATTTGCAAAAAGTGGATGCAAAAAAAACCCCACAAAGTACTCTCTATAATGTCATGTCAAATCATGCGACCTACAGGTCTCAGGTAAGTGGACACAAACATTTTTTATGTGAAATAAAACAGCTTCCAAAGGGGCCTCTGGCTACCACTCTATCCTTATCCCTAGCCCTAATGACTCCCTAGGTCACCTCTTATTAAAGTGAGACATTTTCAATGTCCACAAATCTTTACTTTTGCATACAACACACATTTGAAACACATTTGAAACAAAATAATCATTTCATGGCATGACAAGAATTTACTCCCTAATAGACCCTTTCCTCAATGTCACCGGAAGTTTCCGTGCGCATGCGTAATTATATGCATGTCGCCGGTTTGACCTAGTTCCGCTGCAGTCAAAGTCAACCCTCTGGAACGTTCGCCGACTCTCTACGTAGAGTTCGAGTATGCAAAGTCTGCTCCTGTATTTTCGGGCTATTTTTGCCATTTCATAAAAAAAGCCTCTGTGTGAAAATCCTCACACTAATTTTGTAATTTTCCTGCGGTATTAGCTTGCAAAAATGTTTCTAATTTCTGACAAAGTCGAAATGGTTGATCGTGTGACAGTTCCATATTCACTTTGATGTTCACTTCTGTATATCGTTTGATGCTGATTGAATTTGCTACTCTCCAAATTTACAGAAGCTTTCACTTGCTTCACTGTCTGTTTCCAAAGCAAGTACGTTCGGAATGTATTCTCATTGATTGCCATAGCTGTGGGTCCATAGCTGTGGTGTTTTCAGGCGGGATTTCTGCCTTTTACAGGCTAGTTTTGACTTTTACGCGGAGCTAAAACGTAAAAGTCAAAACCCGCCTTTAAAAGGCAGAAATCCTGCCCAAAAACACCACAGCTATGGAACCACAGCTACGATCGCCATAGCGAGGACGTTGGCAAGGCGACTTCCGCAGCTGAACTAGGTCAAATCGCCATGCAAATGATATGCTAATCTAACTTCCGGTTGAATGAGGAAAAAGTCTATTTTAGTTCACATTATTAAGAGGAAAATAAATAATAGATACTGATACCATGGCTTCTTCAAGTTTTTTATCCTAATTTTTGTCTATAATTTGAATATATACAATCTGTGAGATCAGTCGATATCTTTGCAGAAACAAAAGGATCATTTGCATAATTTATTACTGATATTAAATTCCAGGCAGTGGTTCTAATTTTAACCTATTCACCCCTGATTCCCTGTGTACAGGTCCAAACTCACCATTGATAACATTGGGTTTGGGTCAAACCATGGTGGTGAAAGGGTTAAATCACAATTGAATCAAGTAGCACGTCTCTGCATTCATGTACAGAAATTGGTCGGTTGATAATTCTGGTTTACAATCATGTGACAAACATGTGACAATCATGTGACAATCATTCAGAAAATCAAGGCTATGTTAAACTCTTTAAGGGAGAACCATTTGATTTTGGGGGGGGGGGAGGCTGGAAGAAATGGGTATGGCAGCAATTTTTTCCCCCTCCACTGTGGCAGCAAGTTTTTTCTATTTTCTGTCATTACTGGACATTAAGACATCACTGGATCAATTTTTATTTTCTTCTTCACCTGCTAACACATTTTTTTCCCCCAAATCCTCCAGCCCCTCCCCAAAATCAAACGCTGTCTCCTCTAAATGTGGACATCAAATATGAATGATTTTTGCACACATGGTCCTGAAATTCACACATTTTCGCTTAAACTTTAAAATGAAATATACTGGTATTTAATATAATATTTACTTCAGTTTTTAAACACATTATCACGAAGCAAATATGAGGTAAATCCTAAATTTCTAAATCTAATCCCAGCTATCAGTGGGTAACTTGAAAATGGTTTAAGCAAAACAAATATTAACTGAAATAATGATAGGCCATGTTCCTATCTGTGGTGTTTGACCTATGACCCTGCTATGAGTGACCCTTGACCAAGTAGCAAATTTTGACCCTTGACCAAGTAGCAAATTTTAAAGTCTCCATGCAAAAAAAACAATTAAAAAACAAAGGGCCTTCACCTTTCTCAGACGGTCACACACGAACCCTGTAAACAACTGAACTCTGTCCAAGATACAGCTGTTTGAAGTTCAACCTGACAACTGGTCAGGCAGTCGAGATAAGATCACACAATATCACGGTGCAACCAGTCTTGGTATCTGCTTGAAATTATTCTATTCCATTAACGATAAGTGCCATTGCGGCGTTGCTATGCTATGATCTCCAGGCAGCAAGCACGGCCAGGACGAACAACAGACTCACGGCAATCAGTGCTATCGTTGACGTCGCGTTAAACATGTACCTATACTGCCATCGTAGGTACCACACTGAGAGGAGTATGAAGCCAAACAGGGGCACCATAAACCTGCCCAGATCAATGTCCACATTTTGAAGCTCTGCTGGTTCGGCTGGAGCTGATGTGCCGTGTGATATGTGACAGTGCAAGACACTGTTATCACTGATGTTAAAATCAAGCAGTCTTTGGTTGTCCTCGCGTAACAGGTGACCATTGAATATAAACCTCACTGTCCTGCCAGCTAAGATTTCCTGAGCAAACTTCTCCCTGTGAAAAATGCAAAGTAGAGAGGTCAATATTCAAATACCTTTGACCTTATGAGTGCTGTAATTTTTCCAACCTAAATTTTAGTGCAACATTTTACCACTTTCTATGAATTTTTCTGTAATTGCATTGATAATTTTGGACTAAATGGAAACAACTTTTCATTAGCTACAGTTTGGTATAAAAATTTTGGAAAAAAATCTGAAAACAAATTGTCGGGATCTGAAAGAAATTATCTGCTCTATGTTTTATAAAGGCGGCAAAAAATTGACTTTGGCAGTCAAAGAGTTACTCAATCATCTCATAACTCATATAAAATTTGGTGTTAAATTTCACCTCTTTGTTATTTGCACACTGTTGAAATCATCATGATGCATCATATCTGGTCACTTCAGACATTAATCTGCGTGTAGGTATTCAACTCGTTGCTAAGGTCAATGTTTCATTTACAAGAATTGAAAATTTTGCCAAATTTGTCCCTGTCAACTTCCATGGGTTTGGTCTGTGTATCAGTTGCCATGTCAAGTTGTACAATGAAAGCTGTTGTAAATCATATAGTCTTTTTCGCTAAGGAACTAAACACAAATCATGTGTGTTACTGATCCACATGATTAAAAACAATAAATAACCATGGGTATTGCTATTGATGACTCGCTGAGCATACTGATGATAGATTTGTGAATCAATAAATTTTCTGTCATGACCAGAAAACCCATCCCCTGTAAGATTACTAGCAGTTAATTAATGTTTGGTCAAGAATATATTTTTAAAATGTTGTGAAATGAGGTTTATCATGATTTAAGGCTGAACGTTTGTTTCCACTAAGTTATTTCAGTAACCATTTGAGTACTGTAATTTTCCCCTTAAAATTTTAGTGCAACATTTTACCAATTTTTATGAATATTTCTGTAATTTTGGATCAAACGGACATCACATTTCAAAGGCTAGTTTTTCATTAAAATTGTGGAAAACATCTGAAAAAAATATACTGGGGTATACTTTATAAAGGCGACAAAACTTAACTTTGGCACTCATAGGGTTAACTTGGGACTTACATGGGACTGAGGTAAGTACACATACGTCTTGACTTTTTCAAAATCATTTTATCTTGACAGCAACAAAGTGGCATATCTTGATGTGTACCATTGTTTATCAAAGTGTTGGTAGAAATATTTTTGAAAATTGAGATTAGAGTATCACTCTAAATGACAACCCTTGGAGTGCCATAATTTTTTCCCGCCAAAATTTTAGTACAACATTTTACCAGTTTTTGCAAATTTTTCTGTAAATTTTTGGATAACTTTGGACCAAATAGACACCATATTTTATTTGCAACAGTTTTTTATCAAAATTTTGGCAAAAATCTGAAAAAAAATTGCTAGAGTATATTTTATAAAGGTGACAAAAATTGACTTTGTGCTCAAAGAGTTAATAAATCTCAAATTTCATCGTTACCTTCTGAACTGTCCAAGTGTGTCTTGAGGTCTTGCAAATACCATACGTTCACTTTCATTCAAGAATTTGAGTCTGATTCGTATATGATTGGCAGGTACTTCATCCTGCATACCGGCATTATCAGCTTCGCTGTGATCAGTTCTTTGTGTCTCGTCATCAGGACTTGGAACATCATTTCCTTCATCAGGACGCTCATGTTCCGGTGGACTAGCCTGAGTTGTACTTTCTGTAACAGAACTTTCCACTGTCTGTCCACGTTCTTCAATTGCACTGCTTGTGTCTCTGACGTTTTGCGATAGTGATTGCACATTATCTTCTGTACTTTGACTCACATTTCGACTTTGATCAGCATTGCTGAGAATCTGCTCCCCAGTCCGTCTGTTCCTCAGTTCAGTTTCAACAAACTCACCACGAGTCCTTGTCACACATTCAGTATCGCCTACTGCACCGATCATTTCCACACCTCGGTCGCCAGACTCACCAGCCATGTTTTGCGGCACCGAAGTCATTTTCTGTGAGTTAGTATTCGGTGTATCAGTGTTCCCTTGTTGTCCAGACACATCTTGCTGGATGTTTTCACTACCTTCCTCTGCACTCTCGGCTACACTGCTTTCATTAACATTGGCACTGTCTGCATTCACATCTTCACTGGCACCACTGCTCGCTGCTTCTGATACGCTGTCACTGGTCTCCGATCCTCTCTGCTGCTGCAGCTGTTCGTATCGCCGCCGCTGCCGTGGTGAGATGTGATTACTCCGCCTGATTATATGCACATGCAGCGGCCGATCACCAACGAATGTAGACCACCATGCAACTAGTACCGTGACAACCAGTGTCATGGCAACGGCTGCTATGGTAACCTCATCACCTATTCCTTCAATTAAAGGCATACTTGTGTCAGTGATTAGGCGCGAAGTTTCAAACTTGAAGGAACAACCTGAAATCAGAAATGTAATTTTGAGTATGAGGAAAGTGATAGTGGCATAACTTATCCTGGTGATTTTTTGTTGGAATAGTGTCGTAGATGATAGATAGATATAAGATGATACAGACACCGATACGTATTGTAACAATTTTAGTAATCATAAAAGAAACCCTACCGTTTGTGAAGTGATTAGTCTTTTTGCAGTTCTGAAAATGTGCAATGGAATTACCATGACAACATTGAAGGGCAAATCCACAGTCGGTGACGAAAGTAAAATTATGAAGTTTTTACTTTATTGAGACACTCTAGGACAGAAAATTAAATACAATGTAACATATAGCTGCCGAGGGATTTCAAATCATTTATTTGGTCATTAGTTTTCCATACATAATTAATTCTAGGTTTGAAACTCCTTTCAGTTTATCCGTGATACGACCGATTCTTTCGTCGTGCTAGATATTAGAACACAGAAATTCAACGAAACACTGGAATTAGCAACACTCGGATTACAAAGTAGAAGATAAGTAAGGCCACTTGTAGTTCACCCTTACAGTCTGTCAACTGTGTATGTTGGATGCGGAGGTGTGTGGACGCCGGCTAGAAAAAGGGGACCCTAAAACGTATAATGGCACTTCTGGACCGATTGCTTCCTGCAGTATTAAAGTTTATATGCAAAATTTACCTGAAATAACGTTGTCGAAGCACAAAACAAAACGAAAGTTGTAATTTTAAAGGAACTGCATTGCTCGTACATAAACCTACCTCATATTTCCATTTATAACGCAAACCGGAAGTCGGCAGCGTTGTTTGTTCGTATAACCTTCACTCAATCATCCAAAATGGCTGGAGCAAGAGGTCGGCTGATCGCTGTTATCGGCGACGAGGTTTGTGTGATTACTTGAATTTTTCCCAGGATTTTTATCGGTAACATGTGCAAACAAATTCTTAAGAGTCCCGAAAGACAGGGCCAGTATTTCTGGCGTCAATTCTCCCGGTTATGATGGCCGTCTTGCTGTTCACACATAGTCACGAGGATCTCACGTTTGTACATGACGAATTTTTCGACCTCGGCCAGCAAATCATCGTCTGCACCAGAAAAACGTTGACATTTCAAGAAAATGGGACTATCTTTGTCCTGTTACTTTTTACCACCATTAAAAGTGGGGTTTTGCTCATTCTTAGCCGGCCATCCACTGTTAAAATGTCATTTTAAAATGTTTTTTTTTTCTCTCTCTATGCGATAAAATATGACCGGTATTTTATTAATAATAACCTGTCTTTGAAATGTTTTACAGTAAAGTGCATAAGAATTTAGTTACGGAACAATGTTTTCACGTTCGTTCCTTTCCGATTAAGTTATTCATATTCATTTTTACTTCAAATTTCAAATTTTCAACAAGAATCGGAACGCTTTTTATTTAATCGTTTATGGTTTTAATTCGATATGTAAATGAGTGTAGTGGAGGGAAAGGTCAGGCCGTATCGGATACTGGCATCACCCAGTAGATATTGTAGCTGCGTTATAAATAGCATTTGAAGAGTATTCTGTTTACTTTTGACGGTAAACAATCACCAATTCGTCCTGCGAAAGATATAGCTCTCTACCGGACTGAAAATTTTATTTTTTCTGCATGTCTCACAGTCTATGGTTGTCAGGACTGTGGCAGTGCTGTTTGTAAGAGCTGTGATTTATTCATGCCAAGAATTTATTAATATTATGCACTCAGTAACCCTCACGACACACAACCTGAAGTAGGGCACAGGTGAAGTGTTCACAACAGATTCAAAGTCGTATGAGTTTTGGCTGATCACATACCTCATAGCAATACATATGGTTTCTCGCTATCCTTTCCACACTGGGTAAAAAACAAAGTCCAATACTGCCCACAATTTACAGCCTTTTCAATAATTATGTTGTTCAGTAAGCAAGCAAGGAAAGAGTTGGTGTGGAACCCACATGTTTATTTTAAATTTAAGATAGTGTGCACCTCAAAAAGAAACAAAAACTTTTATCTCAAACTTTCTTAGATCAAAACTTTCAACCATCAACAATAAAAATCAGGTGTTGTTTCTAAAGAAAAAATAATACTGAACATTTGCTGATACTTGAAATTCAATTTAGCCAATGGTATGTTTGTTGTTTCAGGACACATGTACCGGGTTTCTGTTAGGAGGTGTCGGTGAACTCAACAAGAGTAGACAACCTAACTTTATGGTGGTAGAAAAAGGTAAGTAATTTCCTCAAAACTTTTTGTGTTTTAACAGTGTTTTTGTTAAGGCCCGTACCCCAGTAAATGTTACCGGGGTTTCCCTTGGTATATCGATGCAATCAGCTTTAGGGACAGCAGAAATGTTACCATGGTTGCCAAATCATTTTCCAATGTTTTAGAACCTTAGAAAAAAAAATGGTAAAGACGTAGATTTCCAATATAGCATGTGTGGTATCTAAGAAGTGCAACCATTTGAATACTCCAGTGTTAATAGCAAGATATGATTTTACAAAAAATTAAACAGTTTTCTCCTGTTAATCAGTTTGTTTAGAGGTAAAGCTGACAATGTGCCCCTTCAGCCTGTTTACCCCCGATTTCCTGTAAACAGGTCCACAATGACCATTGATAACAATGGGTTTGGGCCAAACCATGGTGGTAAGAGTGTCCGAGGACTCATGCTGCATTAGAACACTCACTACGTTTACTCTTGATTTACTACAGACACCAGTATCAATGAAATAGAAGACTGCTTCAAGAAATTTCTGAACAGAAGTGATATAGCCATCATTTTGATCAACCAGAATGTAGCTGAGTTGATCCGACATCTCATAGAAAGCCATCAGTTGCCAATTCCAGCAGTTCTGGAGATCCCTTCCAAGGATAGTCCGTATGATCCTTCCAGAGATTCCATTCTAAGAAGAGCCAAGGTAAGCTTTTTAACCTTTCAGTTTTCCATTGTGGTCATATCATACTTGTTTCAATCACAGTTAACGTATATGTACTCAGACTGCTGACATCAAAATGCCCACTGATTGTGTTATTAATTTCATATCTTACAAGTATGCCTGTCTGGTATAGAGTTTACGACCAGCTTTAAGGAGACCATAGAGTTTGACCACAAGGATTAATTTGTGTAATTTCTTGACTTAGATACCCATAAATCTATAGGGTGATTTCTGACCCAAAAATTGTTTATTACCCCTGCTGTGGTTTATGCCCAGCGATATCAATGGTGAACCCTGGACTGATTTCATTGTAAAATTAGTTTGAACTCAAAGTCACACAAACAAGTCCTCAGTATGAATTTATGCCATGACATGTGTGATGCAGGTCAGAGTCAGTACTCGTGTCTTTTTTAACCTGTTCCTCCTAATTCCCAGTAAACAGGTCCATACTCAACATTGTCACAATGGGTTTGGGGCCAAACCATGCTGGTGAAAGGGTTAGAAGCCTAGATAGATTTTGTGACACCTTCATGTTGGACATTCTATTTTGTTTACAAATTACCCATTAATCAGATTTGATTTACATTTTGTAATGTTCACGTATTTTCTTAAAAACACAATTCATGAGACAGAATTTCACCAGAGATCCAGGGAAAAATGCAGTGTATGCCAACTGTAACTCTTCGGTGTAGCCTTTAACCTTTCACCTTTCACCTTTCCTTGGCAGGGTATGTTCTCTGCGGAAGACTTCAGATAAACCAGATGATTGTATAGCTGTGCGATGCTGGGAGTACCCGGACGACATCTCATCTGATACGTCTTGCAAAAACTGAGCTCTACTCTGAGAGAATATCATTCCAAATGAATTATACATGTAGGCATTCAATCAGAGTGTTCACAATCTTTAGCTAGGTGTATAATATTTTGTAGTTTGCCAATATTAGAATTAGCCATGCTACATACTGCATTCAAATATTATTGACTCGAAGGACCTTTCCTCAATAATGTATGGGGGCCAAATATTTCTAATTCTTTACTTTAGGAGTTCTTGGCAAACAAGTGTGTTAATATTTTAAATAAGAAAGTATTCCATATTATCAATTAGGCTTGTGGTAGTAGCAGTGTTTTTGCTAAGGTTCAGGAACACAGGTGAAATTTCAATACTTTAGAGGATTTTAAATTTATGCTGTCCTGTGTGTTGGTGCTGTAGTATACTGATACTGAAAGATCCGTCGCTCAAGGGGAGCGTAGAGAGCGCCCTCAGCGACGGATCTTCCAGTCTATAGTATACTAGGAAGAGAATAGTGTAAACCTGCAGGAACTCTTGTGTTATTGATCAGCTGATTAATCTCAACAGGTACACTTATAAATACCGATTACTTTAATTCAAAGATATATATAGACTGTTGAAGTGATGAGTTACGAGTGCAATATTCTATGATGATGTCATTTGTACTGCAACAAGGCGTTCGGGATGTGTTACTGCAAACTTGTAAAGATTGATTGTATTGTCATTAGGAAGGAGTCAAATTTCATGAGTTAGACATTACATTGTATCATACGGTAGATGTGTAAATTTTAATCAAACTCATGGAAATAACCCTAGTAGCAGAAAAGTGAAAACTTTTCTTGAAGGAATATATTTGCTCATTTGATCTGTATTGACACATTTGAGTTATATTGACAATCATACAGTGAAGATGTGTTGTGGATAGTGTGCTTCAGTTCAACACAAATACTGTTTTCCTTGCATGTAGATAAACCCCCACATCTA
Organism: Ptychodera flava; assembly: GCF_041260155.1. Taxonomy (NCBI): domain Eukaryota; kingdom Metazoa; phylum Hemichordata; class Enteropneusta; family Ptychoderidae; genus Ptychodera; species Ptychodera flava. Next base: position 864,314 of record NW_027248355.1, on the reverse strand, counting down.
ACGTCTGGTGGTTGTTTGTGATTTGACACTGAGCAATCAAGATAATTTGTTTTCAACGTTTATGCAATCATGTCATGTATTTCTGTAAAAACAAAACAAACGTTTCTTTCATACAAATTCTGATCTGTATGTATATTGTACAGCATCCATGTGAAATACATCCTATAATATTTTTGTCACCACATACTTCATTGCCATGGTTGTCTTTCGTGTTGTAAAATGGTGTTGTCTCTTTGTATCACTCACCCATGGTGCAAATACAACAATCTGATTGGTCAATACGTGAAGAGAACCATGCTCTATTTGTGATGTAGCACGGTTTGACCATGCATAAACTTTCAGCTAGGAAAAAAGATCCTTTTTGACATTTCACTCCAGAATTCCAATGAACCACCTCAACAATGGGTTGGTATACCTGTTGTAGGTATACTCAGTTTTGACCAGTTCACTTCATATGCACTCACTATTGCTCATACATGTATGTCCTGAACTGGTCAAAATCTCATGGTATTATCACTGATGTGGTGTATAGCTTATCATGAAGTCATGGGCGGATCATACAAAATGCGAAAAATGAGGTGGTCTCATGGAGCAACTCTCAGAATCTCATGTCTTATGACCATATCTAATATTGAGCAGACCTGCTCCAAGGGCAGCGATTGCTCTAGCATTGGCCATCAGTGTCCATTCTGAGAAATGAAAGGCAGAAAATTACAGTGTTGGTTTTTACAACATGGGATGGACTCCTTCCATGTAACACCGGATTTACTCAAAAACAAGTCTGGGAAACAAAGTACGGAGTGACTGCAATTCCCTTATTACCCTTTATAGATGCACTTGCCTGAAGGACAGTCAAGAATTTTAAATCTTAGACGAGGGAAAATACCCTATCAAGCCTCACTGGTATCGTACCTGCATCACCCCTATATGGTATACAGGTTTCAGGTGTGACATGCTGTGGAAAAATCCGCCTATGTTTCCCAGTGACCATGTCTTTGCATTTTACTACATAATACATGTATTGAAAACTATAGTTCAAGTACTTTATTAACACATATCATCCCATGGTAGGGATGAAAAGGGTTACAAGAATTCAGAAAGAAAAAAATAACAGTGTCTCAGAAATCTCGCTGAAAATACGAGGAAAATACAAGGAAAAGTCTTTTGAAATGATCAGGTGTACCGTGCATCAAAGTTACCGAATTTTCCACAATTCACAAAAGATAATTGACTTTTGCCATTTCACTCTTCCCCAACTTGGTAAGAAAAGATGGAAGACTGTAAACAAAATGTTAAATAAATTGCTGAGGGCGCTGTCTCAATTATGATCTGGTTTCACACCATCGGTGCTTGATGAATGAGGTCAACTCATGACATCACAGGTCATGAAATCAGTTTTACCTAAGCTCCATGTTTTCACATTGAAAACTTCACTGGTGTCCGTGCTGATACAGTGGAGAGGAAAGCTGTACTACAAGGATCTTTTTCCAAATCAAATTCAAACTTGCGTGTTCTGGGTATCCCTCTATACACATGATTTAGAGGGATCACATCGGAGTGTATCTAACCACTGCAATACATTGCCAACCATACGTGCATGTCAGGTGTACAGCCATGGCGTCTGCAGCGTCGTTGACACACAGCAGATTTGTCGGTGGAAAGCTAGCATTTGGTTGGCTGCATTATGACGTCTCTTCTGGAATATCTGTAGATGAATTTACCAGCGCTAGCAGACCATCACAAATTCACAGGTAAGACCATGCGTACAGGTAACATACAATTTGTTTTCACCATTTGCAAACACCATATTAACCCTTTGAACACTAAAAGTCAATCTTTGTTGCCTTTAAGGCTTTATGAAAATACCCCAGTCATTTCTTTTTCCGGATTCTTACCAATATTTTGATAAATAAATGTAGCCAATGATATTTGATGCCCATCTTGTCCAAAATTATTGTAAAATTTATAGAAAAATTTGTGGAAATTGGTAAAATTTTGCATAAAATTTATGGTGGGTAGAATACCAGCACTCAAAGGGCTAACTTGTTGGTCCAATTATTCTAGATGGCTATCGTAACGTGTTGAAATGTTGGACATCTTGCAACTCTTCGATGTAAAAGAAAGGTAAATTTTGATAACTTGATTGTCACATTGGTATCATATTAATGGTCTTGCTATGTACCAGCTAGACCCTCCAACAACCAATAGAATGAAATTCTCTTGATTTTGTGCAGTAGGTCGGAACTCAATTAACTTTTCTTTCTCTAAATGAGATTCTACAGTCTTTCAGCTTTGATGTGACAAATTTACAAATAAAATGGCACCTCAATTTTGATAGGGACTAAAATAATAGCTGCTGATTTCCAGAGCACATTTGTAAATTTCACTCAGTGCTTGCTTGACTTTCAAAAAATATAGAATCTTACAAATGAAGTCAACATCAAAAGAACAAATTTAAATAAAGAGTACATTTGATCTAAAGTTGATGAACAGTTAGTTTATCAAAAATTCCATTATCGCCCAGTCTCTTTTCCTACCCTCTCTCTCTCCCTCCCTCCCTCTCTCTCTCTCCCCCTCTCTCTCTCTCTTTCTCTCTGAGAAGATCATGCAATTGTTCATTGGTACACATCAGATCTTTACCCTGTGCTCTAGAATTTCATTGTGCATAATGCTGTCTAGTGCTGTATTGCTTGTTCTGCGCTTCATTTGATATTTCCTCTTAGAGAGATTAATCTCTTTCCAAACTTCAAATTTCCATATTAAGTCATGTACATTGTCTTTATCAAGTTCACAGGCAATTCAGTGGATTACTGTTGCAAATCCTTACAAAGTTGGAAATGAAAGTGAAGCTGATAGGGAGGGATTGCTTGAGGCTTGGATGGAGTTACAGAGTTCCGGAGAAGTGATAAACTCCGCCAAAGTATCCGCTCTGGCAGCTCAATACAGCTATACAGTTGGAAAATGGATGCTCTTCCCATCGCCTGCCAAGGTTGATGACCTCTGGTGTAAGGTCGCCAAGGCAACTCATGAAGGGAATCTTGGGATATCGGCCAAAGTGAGTCCTGACAACGGCGACGGTAAACACCACTTGATCTGTGTTTACACACAGGATTATCTCGATCAGTCTGACGTAAATGCAGTACTAGAGAGACTCCGAGGTCTCGGGATCAACGGTACCATCAATTATAAACCAGACGTCTATACAACCCTTGGTATCTATGCCAAGAATCCATGGAACATCAAGGCATCAGTATACACGTCAAAGCAATGAACTCATGAAATGAGGATTGGGACAATATGGCAGTGCTTTAGTTTACACATCCAAACAATAAATTCATCATTTCAGGATTATTTGGGATGATGGTTGTCACTCTTTGCAATATTTTCATTGTCTTAGTTCTCCAAAGCATATACCGGTACTTTCCCTAAAGCATTTAGCAATACAAGTATCAGAAACTGTCAACACTCTCCAGTGGTCCTAACTTAACTAAGGAAAGAGGTTATCAGAATTGTACCTTTGCGACTTTCTTGCACAATAAGATTTAGATGCATCGTGTCAACATAACTGCAACATTTTAATTTTACGATGCACATTATGGCAAACATGTTTTAACTTTCGTCAATTGCCAACGTACCTTAGATACAGTGTTCACATCTGTGGTATGGGTCCCATACCTTGGACACAGTGTTCACATCTGTGGTATGGGTCCCATACCTTGGACACAGTGTTCACATCTGTGGTATGGGTCCCATACCTTGGACACAGTGTTCACATCTGTGGTATGGGTCCCCATACGACCTTTGAGTGCACTTCTGATGACTCCCCTCAGTTTAAATTTACAGTGCGTTTCACCTAGGTACGTAACTCAGCATATGAGACGAACAAATTTCACGTACAAAACACACGATTAGCTTGGGTATCACAACACATTTCAAAGCCACTGACTCATTGATTAATTACAGTAAACCAGCATGGGGCACCTCTGTCTGGACTGAGAGATAAACAGTTGGCTAGACTTGATCTACAATGTAACTGTTTTATTTACAATTTCAGCCAGGCCCCCTAAATTTCAGCAAAGAGTTCAAGAGGTGAAGGTTTTCTCAACAGAAACTAACTAAAAAGCCACACATTGCAGATAAAGTGTATCTCTCAGTCCAGACAGAGCGGCTGCCCCATGCTGGTTTACTGTAATTAATCTATCAGTCGGTGACTTTCAAATGTGTCATGATACCCAAGCCAATCGTTTGTTTTGTACGTGGATTATAGGCTTCCACTGTAATTGTTGAGATATGTCTCATACGCTGAGTTGCGATACCTAGGTGAAATGCACTGTAGTTATTTACAATAACAATGGACATTATATTGACACATAACTTGTATTACACGGATATGCAGATAAGAATGGACAGTGAAATTGATCTAAATGTTGCCACACTTGTGTAATTGGTTTGTAAAGTCGTTCCAAAACTTGCCTCAGAAGTTGCACTGACTTAATTGTTAATAACTGCGGTGAAAATCAAAGAGCTTCTACAGACCCATAGTAAACCCCGGTAGTAAAACAACCAGGGAGTACACTTTGCAGTGCACTTCATATACACAGAATCACATTACATTCCTTATATACTGCCACTCTTGAGTTACATTGTATCACAGCTGAGTCAGAGTCTAATTGTCATTAGACTCTTAATGCCTTTGCATTGTATGAAGTTCTTTGGCAAAAAAAATCATGATCCATAGGAAAAGAGGTATACATGCGCCAGAAAGTAGTGAAAAAGTTATCAAAATGTACGGGGATAGAGAGTCAGGAAATCTTTACCCTACACACACAGACACTAATCCATTCCTACTTTATTGCTTTATCTCAACAATTACAATGGAAGCTCAGGCTACTGTGAAACAACACTATCATCCGTCTGTTGTTTGCCGCAACTCAGCTAAAATTACCAATCCTGTAGTAAATTTTGAAACAACTTTACAAACCAATTATACAAAGTGTGATAACATTTAGATCAATTTCACTGCCCATTCTTATCTGCATACGACAATAACAAATTGAACACTACAAAATCATTGACAACACAAATTTATGTCAAACTCATTACATTGTAGTTTTGATGCTCCAGATATGCTTATGTGTTCATCATGACTATTTGTGCCAATATTACATCTATCTATCTATCTATCTATCTATCTATCTATCTATCTATCTATCTATCTATCTATCTATCTATCTATCTATCTATCTATCTATCTATCTATCTATATATATATATATATATATATATATATATATATAATATATATATATATATATATATATATATATATATTATATATATATATATATATATATATATATATATATATATATATATATATATATATATATACCTCTATGTTTCTATACACAACTGATATGTGTGTGCACATACCGGTATGTTTGAGTTTGTCATTTGTGACATATTTATATCCTTAGCAGGAATTGACATCACGCCACCATTATACAAAGTACTGATGAATATTCATTAGGTATTTTTTCTATAAGTGCATAATATTATAAAGGACTCAGCCCTTGGTGTCGCGCTAGGGGTTACGATTAGAAATGTTCTTTGTATTAATTCATAGACAGTAATAGTAAAGAATAAAGTAGAAGGATTAATTGTTACTTGCTATATACGTTTTTACGACAACTATGCCTAGTTTAGCCTCTGATGAAAACAGTTCATGTACACAATGTCAGAACCTGCAGGTAAATATCTGTAATGTGTAAAAATGTTGGACAAAAATTAAATCCCAGCATTCTGTGCGCACTTCCTCGTTTATATGCACACAACAGTTTTCTCTCTCTCTTTTAGGCATGATATTAACGATATTTGTATCTGTGACGAGGTGGATAATGATACTTACTGGCTATATAAAAGGGATGTATTTTATTAATGGCATGTTATAAACTATGCTTTGTACGTTCGTATTTGTTTATTTACGAGCACTCAAAACATAGGGCCAAAGTCCCTGAAGCTACTATAGACATGGATACAAAATTAAGTATTTCCTGACTGTATGAAATTATCTCACTTAGGTCATCCTAGGGACATGTAAACCAAATATTAAAGCTGTCTGACCAGCGGTTTTGAAAAAACAAGCGACTCAACAGTTGACAGAGCTCTGCTGTGTTATGTAGAGAATAACCTTTTGTGACACATGTATTGATGAAGAAGGTGGATATCTTTGATAGCTCATTTCAGGATGGCCTGACCAAAAATAGAAAAAAATTCTGTAAAAATACAGATTTGCATATTTCATCAGACTATATTAGTCTATAACAGCAAATAAACGAGAGTTAATTACATTCTAATTGAAGTAAACAAGACTTGCTTAAATCAAGATTTACGTCATAAAAAAACAGCATATCTGTCAGGTTATAAAGAATCTTGAGCTGTTATCTTTTAATATCAGTATTTTCATCCTATTAACCAAGCACATTTTAACTTTCAAATTAACATTGTAAGTAAGTTCTGTTGAATAAGTTGAGACTGTACGTACTCAGAGAAAGCACACTGAAGAGACAAATGTTTGAAACTTAAGAAGTTCAAGGTCATCAAAAGCATTATAAGGAATCATGTTACACTTTCATTGCACTGTTTACACAGATTGCATAATTGCTATAAATAGCACGTGGAATCTTACAGCCAAGCTTTACCATAAAAACCCTATCACTTCGACCACTCTTTTAATTGACCACTCTATTTTTTTCCTCAAAAAGTAATCTTGTTTTATCCTTACCAAGTCAACCATAAATGGAAATTAGAACTTTCTCTATCTCTATTTATTTGACCAACCTATCATGACAAACTATTATGAGCAATTTCTTTTAGATAACATAAATGGTGGTTCAGAATATAATGGTTGGGATTCAGGAAAGTTGCCTTTACATGTTTTAATCCTCAATTCACTATGAACTTTCAAAAAAAGTTGAACTTTCTGATAATTCCACACTAAAATTATTGTGGCTTTGATGATTTCCTAATTAATTCAATTATTTAAAATCATATTAATTATTTTTTTCTGGTAGAATTGATAGGGTTTATACAGTACAAGAATTACATACAATGTAAGTCAAACTTTGACCAAAATGACAAAGAAATTCCTTAAAAATACACATTTGCATATTTCATCACAATTTGAACAAATCTAAGTTGGGTTATCCCTAGGGACCTGTATACCAAATAACAAAGCTGTCTGACCAGCGGTTATGAAGAAGAAGATTTTTTACCAAAAACACCTTTTTTGGCATTAATTTGCCTATTTTCAACAATATCAAAAAATTAAAAAAAATAGTTTCTCAAAATCATATTTTTCATCTACACAACAAATATCAAATCAGTAAGTACTGCGGTTCTCAAGATATTTGAGTGGACGGACGCCTCACAAACGGACATACATACATACATACAGACTGACGACGGACGCCGGACGGATACCCATCCCAATAGCTTCTATAGACTATAGTCTATAGTAGCTAAAAAACATGGCGGCGCCCATGAAAGAAGGGTACACTTCCGGTTACTCGCATAGTATATTATGAATATGCGCATGCGTAGTCAGTAAGCCGCTGGCGCGACTATTAAATGGTAATAACTATCCCGTAGCCACAACACAAGGAAAACAGATGGGGTGTTATCAGTGCCATGGTCATGAGGTATTGCTGGTGAATGAAACTGTGATGCTGATTGACAAGACACCCACCCCCTGATATGTAAAAGATTTCATTGCATGGTTATCATACAAAGCATTTATGATTGGCGATGTAGCTGTACCCGTATCATTTTCCATTTCAAATGTTTACCAATTAAAATTTCATCCAACGCTCTAAGAGATGTTTGAAATTCTTTTATTAACCCTCTCTGGCCTAAAACCCCTGTATACCAAGGTGTCGCTCTGGTAAGTGAGCAGAAAGTCAAGCCTGAAAGGGTTAAGCCACACTGTCTTTGAACATGTTCAGTTGCTAAAATCAAAGCTGTGCATTCGTTTCCAATGATTTAGAAATGTCCTATGGTCACACTTTAGTAAACAATTTTGAATGAGTTGCATTTGATTTCTATTTATCGGAAAGAAAATGCAAAAACATACAGCTAATGGGGCTAAAGTTATTAGAAGTCGTCATACACTACACACACAGCACCATGGATTAACCATGACTTCAGTAGTACTTCCATGGATTGACACAACACTCTAAACATGTTGCAAATCTCTAAATTCGCCAAATGTCTCTCTTAGGTTGTGAGGCAATTCACCTTTAGTCGCTATAGTTTGCCACGATGTGATTGGTTGATTGCGAGATTCATGCAAATAGGAAGTGCCAGGATCAAATCTCTCACTGCAAAATTTTGGTTTCATCCATCTGTGTTCTATTGCGAAGTAGAACCTCATGCAAAGAAAGTGAACGAGTTGAACATTGTCTCTGTATCAACACACAATATCACTACATCATTTTGCTGCACTGTGATTGACAAGTTTATTTATTTTTCTGATACATGTACCAACAAAAAAGATCATGATATCAATATCCATAAGAAATTTTGATTTCCTAAAAAATACACAGTAAACTGTACTGGTAGATAGGGAGATTAAAACCTTTGAAAAACCCTGTGATGTAAATTCAAGCAGTTGACAGAAATAAGAACTGCAATTACTGTTAAATTGCATGTGTTCCATTGTACCTTTCCATCGGTCCAATAGACTAAACCCGGAATTCAAATCGACCACGGTACAACAAAACTATTTGCACTGATGCACATAGAAATGCGTGTAAGTTCCCTTCGTGTTTGCACACATATGTTTGTTTGTACGTGATCGCCTTGGTGTACTGAGTGTGCAAAATACTACAGGTCTTTTTTATTCCGGAGTAGAACCATTACATGATATACTGGTAAACGGGCAAATTTGACCTTTGTATGACACAGACACGTGAAATGAAAACAACTGGAGTATTCTTTGTTTTCAACTTAATCTGAGAAAGAGAAAAGAAACATACCATTTGAAAGATGTGTCAATGGACAGTTTGGATTGTTGTAGTTTGTGCCTCACAAATGACTAAAAGCTTTTGCTCAAACTTTCCTCCAGCAAACTTTCAACCATTACCTTTCACCATGCAAATTTTGGTACTTAGAACCCAATATTTTTGGTACTAGAGAAAAAAAGTACCCAATATATACCAATATTGAACTTCAAGAGGTCTGCCAACCCTGGGTTATTTATCTCTGTGGGTAGAATAAAATTCCAGATTTTCACAAACTAAGCTGGCAAAAAACTTAAGGTACTCCATAAGCTTCAAAATGAGAAGTGGTACGCCAAAAGAATATTGTAAAAATTTGAGAGTCTGAATATCTGTCCCCGAGGCAGATTCTACCATAAAACGATGATTATTGTAAATGTTTGGAGACTCAACAGTCAATTTGACATATTTGCATTGCTTGTAGAGAGTACTGAGAGAAAAAGACAAAAGAATTCCGTTTACAATGACAGAAGAAAATAAATCATTATATATCACTGATCAGCAAATCTCTGGTAAAACTTATCATTCCATAGTGTTGCAAGCTATGTACAGTTTGGCAAAATCAACTTTTCAATCGATTTCAACTCAGTGTTTTATATCTCAAAAATTATGCATGGTGGCATTCATCAAAATAAAGTGGTTTTCTCAACACAGAGGTTTATCATGGATATGAAGGAATTTAATCGTATAGACTGAGTTTCGAAATCCGCAACTGTCATTTGAGGAGGTAGGGACCATACGACAACGCCGCCAGACGTTGCATGTTTTGGAAGATTTTGGGTTACACATCTGTTGTTAGTTGATAGTTCGTCTAATCAGTTTTCACCAATTTTTCGTGCTTAGCTTTGAATTCCTCATACTGCCGATCTGTTCCGAAGATTTTGTCCCACCAGATGAAGGTAGGAGCGTAGTTACCATGGAAATTCATGTGATGGAAGTCATGGAAACGAGCCCCTGTCGAAAGAACAGACATATTGGTTTGGAATTATTTGGGATTGACCATAGTACTGGAAAACTGGGTTTATATTGAATAAGTACATGCAATTATTTTGTTGCATGCCAATTTTGTCTACATGTTTGGAAGTTGTTTAAGGCTCAGACTGAAAGATCAATTGGTCAGGGGTGCTCTACACCACCAGTAGAGAGCACCCTCAAGAGATGGCTCTTTCAGTCTATTCTAAGGCTCTGAGCAGTCACACTTTCTGAAGTTTCAAGTCCTGTGATTGGTTGGTTGTGATAGCAGGGTGGCATAAACAGTTTCATATAGCTTATTGATTAGAAGTAAAAATCTCCCACCAAGATCCACTATCAAATGTGATGCTATTAAAGATCATGTTTGACATGAAAGATTTTCCATACGTAAGATTTGAATTGTCGTAAACTTTCAAGCCGACAGAATGCAATTTTCAAAGCATACTGTTCAAGGAGCTGATCACATCAAGAAGACTATACAATGCACTCTTATTAATCCCTGGCTCTTACATCAGTGGATGAGTGGAGTGTTCTTTTAATTGTTCTCCACTGAAAATATTATCAACCGAATAAATTTCCTGTTTGATAAATCTGATAAATTTTTTTTTCTTAAAAGAGGAGTTATGCTGTATGAATTTTGCCGTTGGTACATGTGGACATGGAGATACATGTGGTAACAGGCGCGCGCGGTATGTTACTTGCTCAAGCTTTGAGATCTGCAGGCCACCTGCTGAAGTGTATTTCTTCAAATTTAATACGCAAGTCTTCAGCATACATCAACTTCGCATCGGTAATGGCTTCATATCCGCTGTGTAAGCAAACTGACGATATGCATTCATTCTTTGATAAAGCACAACTTACCGGCGTAGAATGGTAACAGATGTAGTGGATTGTAAGGCAGATCATATCCAGTATGCACATCAACGGTCTCCAGGAGACGGAACAGCAGCCACGCCCACAAGAACGCAAAGTGGTTTATACACAGGAACAGACCAATGAAAAAGCCAAATCCCAGGACTATAAATGAGAAAATAAAAGAACATAATGATCGTTGCATCTCACATACTTGGATGGCCTGGGCATGTTGTAATTTATGTAAGTCGATATTTTGACATTCAATCACACAATACATTGTACAATTTGAATCATTGTACATATTTTAAAACAAAGAGAATGAGAGAGAGATTTCACCAAAATTTCATAAAGTTTTCTCTGCTTCATAAGTTTTATTGGCATTGTCAAAGTACTGAAAGAATTTGTGACAAATTTTATTTTATCACATAAACTCCTACCAACAATGACAATGGCAGTGCAGCGTGTGAAATTATCCCAAACTAATTAAGTTGTCCTTCATCCTCTGTCTTCACCATTTGTACTTGAACTGAAGGGTTTTTATGTAAATTTCAGGCACAAATGACCCCTAGCTGGCACATATCTCTATAAATGGTTTGCCATTGGCCATTGAAATGATAGTCTGCCCGTAGATATGTAAGCATGTAGGCCCTCAACCATTAAGCAATGCCAAGCAGCATAGATTTTGCCAGCTTGTTGTCCATCAGAAGTTGAAATGGCCATATCATGCACGTCAGATGTCCATCTATTGAAATGTAGATAGTGGAGGTGGTTTTGTCAACACTGAAGATTGATTATAATCCACACTGGTCATGCATGCACTGAATGATGATTAGTATGATCTGTGTGGTCGGCGAAGGAATGTTTCAGGGTCCAACACACCACTGGATACAATAGGCTCAAACCATCACAACCTATCCTTGTGTCCTTTGCCCAAGATTTTATCTCAAATGAATGTGCCGCCATTGTTTGATTAATCTGTTGCTAGAGATCTGCTGATTTGTCTATCAGTGCAGAATTGAGGTTACTCAACAAATTGTCTTTCAATGAGATTGCCAAACAATATATGGACCAAAACAAAATAAACACAATGGTGTTGCAAAATCTTAATTTTATCTGCAATGAAGGCTTAATTTTTTGTAGAAATATCAAGAGTAGTGTGATTTTAATTTTCAAAGTAAATCAAAATAGGACAAAACTATTTATAAGCAAGACATTGGATTTGTAACATTTTGTCACTTATCATTAAATATTGGTTCATAGGTGGAATGTTCAAAATTTTTCCAGGGTCATTCCCCTAATTTTTGCTGTTACATCCGTGGAAGTTATGGAATATTATCCTTACTACCATAAACTAATGGAACAGAAACAACTGTGTTGTTTCTTCCGATCGCAGAGTGTTGACTCTTTGAGTGCTGTAATTTTTTCCCACCAAAATTTTAGTTCAACATTTTACCAATTTTTATGAATTTTTCAGTAATTTTTTTGATAATTTTGAACCAAATGGACATCACATTTCATTGGCTACAGTTTGTTATCAAAATTTTGACAAAAATTTGACAAAAAATTCACTGAGGTACATTTTTAAAAGCGACGCGAAAATTGACTTGGCATTCAAAGGGTTAAAAGCCATTACTGACAAATTTCAACTGATAGAATTTGTCCATAGCTTCTTTGTCATCGACTAAAAACTGCAAGCCATTTACACTCACCAACAGTTTCAATGGGATGAGCATATTCCGCAACCATGCCAAATGGGGCCTGAAAATGAAACACACAAAATGGTGAAATGTTTATTTTTACTGTTGCACTGTTTACATTTAACAGTCACAGATCACAGTTTCTGGGAAAAATGAATCAACTTATTAAAAGCCATGACAGACTGCTATTATGACAAGATCTGACATTTCTAAAATGGAAATAATATTAAAGCCCTACTAGTTGTAACTCTTGAAATTTGCCAATCTCAAAATATCTCCCTATTCTCTCCTGATTTTCTCTGAATTCTACCCTCTGAAGGCATATGGGCTTTTACTGCATTAAGAAACCATTCCTTTGTGAAAGATTTGACAACGTAAATTCAAATTTTAATGGTCATTTTGATTTCCCGCTATTTTCAAAAGTTGGTAATATTACAAAGGAAACAGATCATACAATGTCACAGTTGAAAACATTCATCCCTATGCATTACATTGGATTACTCTGTGCAGTTTATGTGAAGATTTCAGTGCAGACATGCACAGTTTTTGCTTTTTTGCATGGGGCTGGGATTTAATGAGTGGGCATACATTGAGTTGCAGTGTAATCTTTATCGTGTTCACATTTGCACATAGAGTCCCAGCAGGTAGTTGATAATACGTGTATACACACGCCTAAATTAGTACACTCTCACAAATTTATTTTAGCTTGAAAGTAAAATCATAAAAAATAATGCTCAAAGATACAGCTAGTGCGGCTTTATGACAAGCTGTTGATATACTAAGGATGCCAGGACAGTCTCCCTAACTTTGTAAAAAATATTCTGAACTTAAAGATACCACACAACCTACCTGAAAGGTGTGATGTATCTTGTGTACATGTTTGTAGATTCTTTTGTGATGGAGAAGACGATGTACAAAGTAATGCCAAGTGTCTTCAATCACGGCACACACAAACACTCTCCATGCTATGTCGTACCTTTAACAAATTAAAACAGACAATCTATGTCATGGGATGGTGTTTACTGTGTCCGTTTCTGTTGCTACATACGTGTGATGTCGGTTTCAGTTGCGACAGCCATGATATCATCACCAGTGGTTCAATGACCGAGCTATTAATTGTTACAATTTTTTCTGACTGCAACCCCTCCACACGCTGCAGACTTTGCACTCGCACTTGTATGCTCACTATCACACATCGCACACAAACTTTATCGAAGCAATTGTACACCACTTAAACTGGGTGAAAGAGCCTCGGGGACAATTCTGTCCACAAGCAGAGCTATCAGCCCAGGAGGGTGGAGTGACAGCAATGATATCATCACCAGTATTGGAGTGACTGCTATGACATCATAACCATTTAGTGGGGTGACAGCAATGATGTCATCACCATAAGTGGAGTGACTGCTATGACATCATAACCTTTTAGTTGGGTGACAGCAATGACATCGTCACTATTATTGGATTGACATTGATGACATCATCACCATTATTGGAGTGACAGCAATGACATTATCACCACTAATGGATTGAAAGTGATGACATCATCACCATTATTGGATTGACAGTGATGACATCATCACCATTATTGGATTGACAGCAATGACATCATCATCATTAATGGATTGACAGTGATGACATCATCACCATTATTGGATTGACAGCGATGACATCATCACCATTATTGGATTGACAGCAATGACATCATCACCATTAATGGATTGACAGTGATGACAT